>NC_142747.1:521250-695000 GCF_051943395.1 Hippocampus bargibanti | reverse complement strand
CAAAAAAAACACTTGTTGAAGTTCTCCCCCATTCAAACTTACCGCGGTAGCGGGGAGTTCATTCTTCTGTTTGGCTAGAATGCCAGTGGAAACTGCATGCGAGCTGCAGCTCTTTGGGGAAAACAATAACATTCAAAACAATATTAAACAACGAAAGATAATTTTCTCCCGAATGCTATCGTAAAATGGTTCCGAAAACACTATTCGAGCCTCACGTCTTCCGACATTAACACCGCCGGTTTCCCCGCGGTCGATTCCCCCCGTTATACGAGACGCATTTCTTTACGCTCCGCGTTTGCTCACCTCTGAAACTGCGGTTGCAATAAGGTCGCGTGCGAATGACCTTCTTCGTCGTGTTTACATAAACAGCTGTCGATGTAAACAGCTCTAATGTATAGACAGGAAAGAGGAGTATAAATGGAGCGACAACTCGTATATAGTATTATATATGCCAATGTATTACTGCCTTCGTCTGCAGCAGAGCTTCACTGTCGTTGATTAGATGTCATTGGTTTATTTCATAGTTTTCCCCCATCTCAGTTGTCCTGCTTGAGTCAAATGAACTCATAAAAATGTGTCATGCAGCGTCCTTCGATTACGTAAAGGAAGTGCCGAAACATTACGTCCCCATCGGCTGCTTCAAAATAAAACTCAAGCTCGAAAAATGTTCATAACTATGAACCTTACACTGAGATTTAATTTAGAGCAAGAAACATTTTTAGTCATTGATTTGGCCCTAATTTCTCGCCGTTAAGAATGAAATTGACGGATAAGTTGAGTGGGGGCCGGTGTCAGTCAGAGATTCAGACGGAATCTGAGAAGCTGTGCTCAACCAACGTACGAGATTTTCGTGGTACAGGCCACATGCATTGGTTCCCATTCGGGTGAGACGTGCCAAGATTTGGCCTCCAAAATTTTGGAACAATGATTGACAAATGTTTTTATACAAATTGATAATCCGTGCAATGTCAAAGATGGATCGTGTTTTCCCAGTTGGCAAATTGAGACTTTTCAGGTCTCAACAGGGGGGAGTGACCATAGCTCAGATCATCGTTACCAACATTTTCGCTTTTGGTAATGAGTGATGTTGGCTGCAACGTCATTCCCCAAGAAAGTGGTGCCCTCCAGAAATGCAGACTCACTAACCACTAGCAATGTACGAACCAACTAACCACTAACAATGATATACTGCCATTTCTGTGAGAGCCTAAATGATGAGACAGACTTTGATAGGGAAAGAAACGTCCAGAAAAATGTGATGTGTTGAATGAAAGCATCCTTTCGACATGTGACCTGGCACAAGTCTTCTTTTGTTCTCCACAGGACGGAGCTGCGGTCTGAAGGGAATGACGTGGACCACACCAACGTGGGATGCGGAGCTGCTAGCCGTGTTAGCAGCCACAAGCTTCATCGCGAGGACATTGTTCATCAAGAAGATTCCAGATGCACGTCACTGGAGCCACGTCGACAGATCACACCCTCTTTCCCAGTCACCAGCTCGTCCGTATCACACCCTGGGGCCTGCTTGCGACAAATGCTACAAACAATTTCGTTCCTCCTGGTGATCACCATCCAGGACGACCACGACATCCAAGATTTGACCGTTGTAGCGAATGACATGACTTTAATTTGAAATTGTTTCCATTGTGATTGTTCTATTTTGTGATTTTCTTTTCTCTTTCTTCTTTCTGTTCACCTCCACCGATGTTAGATATGTTCGTCAGGGGAAGATGTTGGGGTAATTCGCTATACAAACATCTCTAAACATCGCTTTCTAATCGTTTTGATCCGTCATATCCTGCCTTCCTTTACATGATGTCGCATCTACATTACGTCACATCCTATCGCGTCACACCCTGTGCGCCATATAAATGCTCTCCCTTTCCATCTATCGCTCTCTCTCTCTCTCTCTCTCTCTCTCTCTCTCTCCATGCTCCCTCCTTAGCCGACACCGCGATGTCTTCGCTCTCTTCAAGATTAAACCAAGTTTCTGTTCCACGCCTGGCTTCCTGATGATTTAACCATCCTCTACCATCGACGCCAGTACAAGCAATGAATCAGGGACGAACGATCAAAATAAACCCATTCATACATATCACTGAATGAAATATATGAAAAATGTGTTGAAGGTCAAATCTAAAAATCTATCTCTTCCATAGCCAGATGTTTGGTAACTATATGGGCGAGCACAGTGAACATCTTTCACAAGTTGATGAACCTCGCTCTGTGAGGGGGAGCATTGTCTTGTTTGCATAGTTTGGCCTTGCCTGTTGAGGAAGTACCACTGGTAGCATTGCAGAATCTCATAGCAATAGCTCTCTGCCCTGGTGGTTAAATTCTCTTATACTACACATTGATAAGGATACAGTATTATGCAGTTCTACCTGAAACAATTTTACAGATAAAGTATACTATTTATAGTCACAGCGACGAGGGAGGTTGTTTTCTTCTAATTAAGTATTTTATTTCTAAGCGCCTTTCAAAACTCTCAAGGACACGTTCCAGTCACGGGGCTGCACGAACTAAGTTATCATCATCGTGACCGCCTTTTCCTTGCCACACTTTGTCCAGATGGTGTCATTGCCACGGCCTGTGAAAACATCACTAAATCAAGTATGAAGCTACATCAGAGCTTAGGGATGCTGTCGCCCTGTCAGAAATCTGTCTACTGGAAGGGACAAAAGCTGGAGCCATTTTTTTGCCAAACACATAACACCCCATTGGCAACTGAAACAAAATCCCTTAACAACAGTCAAACATAAACTTACATCTGGCATTGGCAGACAAAATTTGGCAACCTTTAACAATTAAATTAACCACTGAGCTCTAATGCTAAAACCACACTGTTTTATGTATTGTTTTTATTGTAAAGTGTCCTTGGGTGTTCAGAAAGGTGCTTGAAAATTAAATGTATTATTATTTATTTGTATAAAAACATGCAATGAAAAAACAAATTAGACTCTGGACAGATTCAAACCCTCATAACAAAAAACTGCCTTTCCAACAACTCCTGTATTTTGTTTTTCTACTTTTTTCTTACTTTCATCTTCCTTTCATAACTTTGCTGCTGTGACATGTAAACGTCTCCACTGCGAGACGAATAAAGGTAAATCCATCCGTCCAAATAAGGTGTTGACATTTTTTCTTGGATTGTAGCATTGCAGCATTTTGCATTGGACTCTTGATTCAGATTCCGAGTACACTGAAACCTCTTGCAGCTGATTTTGAACGGAGAAGGCCACACCCAATGACGATTTACTTCTTGCCCTTTTCCACTCACGCAGTTTTGCTCCTGAGCTTTATTGTGAAAGCACACAAGCGGAAGCTGCCTGCGTCACGTGGGTGAGAGAGAGGCTTGTTGCAAGTAGCTTTGAAAGCATGTCTTTAGCTCCACATTCCTTCGACTCTTGACAGTTTGTCGCCGTGAGCAACGGCCCTGAAACAGAATGGCGTCCAAAGAGCTCGCAAAGAAGCTGCAGTCGCGACTGGCCGCTTTGGAGGAGACTGAGCAAAGGCCGGAGCCCGAGGAGACCATCGTCACGACGAGTGATGACAACATAAGCAATCATGAAGCAATGAGGTTTTCCATCCAAATGGTTTGCTTTTGGGCCAAAGCATCATGTGGCCTCATTTGTTTCATTGCGCCATCGTGTGGAAAATAAATGTCATGACAGAGAGCGATTAAAACACTACCATGGATTTGATGGAGTCAAAATGTTCACAAGAGGATTAGAGCCAATGAAGAAACAAAAATGAAGTTGTAATAATAATAATAATAATAATACATTTCATTTATAAGCGCCGTTCAAAACTCTTAAGGACACTTTACAGTCACAGGATAGTTTTTTTTCTGCGGGTGAGCATTATTCTCACTTTTATCTAAAACTTCAAACTTTAAAGCGAGAATCCTCACCCAGACAGATCTTTTTCATTGTGAACGGTGCGTCCAATGCGGAACAAATCCGATTGAGGATGCGAGTTGGGTGCATCTGTGTCAGCCCTCAGCTCATTGTCGTTTCGGTGCAGCATTTTATGGATTTAAAATGACGCGTGAAAGTAAGATTTGGCGATGACGTAGGAAGCCCGTCTCGCGAGGCTTCGGGTGTGGCAACTGCACATTCTGACGCATTGGACGTGGCCAAAAGCGTAAGACACGCCACGAACCGCGCTACGCAGAATGTTTTTCCGGTTTATTCAGCACATGCCTCGGAGTCTGCAAAGTAGTGATGGGAATTTCGGCTCCTTTCAGAGAGCTGGTTCTTTTGGCTCGGCTCACTAAAAAGATCCGGCGCTTTTGGCTCCCAAATGGCTCCTCAGTTGTTGTTTTTTTGTTGCTTAAATTAATTAACTGCCAAAAATCATGTAACATTATGTGAAAAATGAATTATTAATGTAAAAAAAATACACTATATCAAATATTTTTATTTATATGGCTTTATTTATATGTGCACAGACAAGAGTAACCACACTTTCCCTGTGGTTACTCTGGTCTGATGATCAGCTGTCACTAATTTGCTTTTCATATTATCACCTGATTTGAACAGCCAATATCTCCAGAACCAAATAAGGTAGAAATGAACTATTTTTCTGATGAAAGAAGAGAGTTGCGGGGCGCCTGCTTCAGTAGGGAAGTCAGCTTTATTGTCAAATATGCTACTATGCATGACATACAGCACAGATCTCGGACTCAGCGTGCAAGGCATCCAAGGCACTTATATCGTGGCTAAAAAGACATACAATTGACAACAGACAATACATGTAATTTCTGAATGTAAAGTGAGGTAGTGACGTATATAAAGTGAGGAAGTGACGTGTATAAAGTGACGTAATGTGGTAATGCAAAAAAAACAAGAAAGGGTTGAAGTGAGGTCTTGCAGAAAAAAATAGGAAAGAACAAAAAAAAAGAGTTTAGGATGATAGTACAGCGTGTAGCGTGACCTCAGAGTTCGGCGAGTGTGGCAGTGGGAAGGGGCAGGGTGGGCAGGGCTGGGAGGGAGTTGAGTCTCCGGACTGCCTGGTGGCAGAAACTGTCCTTGAGCCTGCTGGTCTTGGTTCGGAGACTCCGCAGTCTCCTACCCGATGGCAGCAGGCTGAAGAGGCTGTGGGAGGGGTGTGTGGGATCTCCAGCGATCCTGATGGCTCTGCGGTTGAGGCGGGTGTTGTAAATGTCCTGAAGGGGGAGGGGGGGGGAGACACCGATGATCTTCTCAGCTGTCCTCACGATGCGCTGCAGTCTTACGGCAGGACACGGTGCAGGCGCCCTACCACACGGTGATACTGCTGGTCAGGATGCTCTCGATGGTACCGCGGTAGAAGGAGGTTCCAGGAGCAGGGGTCCTGGAACGAATTATGGTCGAGAACCGAGGTACCACTGTACTCAATCTGAGTCATTTGGCATTTTTTTCTGAACTTGCATTGTGAAAAAAGAATCCCAATGCACACTGAACCCGCGATTAGTGAATCGCGAAGAAGTGGGATATTGCGGCGTCACCGGTGCGCACCGCGTCCTTCAAGTCTTTCTGGCCCTTTGATCTCCTTATTGTTGTGCGTCTCAGCCCGACGCATTTCCCACGCATGAAAATTGGTATAAAAGTAGGCGTCGCGGGACAGAGAGAATCAGAATCACGCGGACTGCCAAGGAGTCCCAGAGACTTGCAGAAACCCGCACAGGCACGCGCGGCCCACGTCGGACGGAAGTCACAGCACCGAAGAATGACTTGCTCGACTCCACGCCACGATCAAGCTCTGCGCGGCACCTGCCTGGGAGATCTGACAACGAACCTACTTACAAATTCGAGAAACATCAAACTCTTTAATATCACTAAATTCCTCAAAAAAGCAGCACAGACAACAAAGGGTGTCTGTTTGTTTAAAATACGTAGTTTATTGCTATCATGCAAGCGTGCCATAAAAGACCGTCACAGAAGATGCAAGAAAAAGTTGTCTCTGTACAAATATACCGTGTATAAGTGTCTTAAATAAAAGCTAAAAAGTTGAAAGGGAAGAAGTTTGAACAGGGAGATTGGAAACTGGGAGGGGGCGGGGCAGCACTTTGGACCTGCATCAACAAAAACATTCAGTACTGCAGGGGTGTAAAACATGGACCTATTTTGTCGAGAACTCAAAAGCAGCCATTGGTAAAATGCTCACAAAACCACATCTTCACAATTTAACCGACAGCCTTTTATGATTTTTTTTTTTTGGTTGATAAAAGTTTAAAGTACAGATGCATAGTTGCGCAAGACCCATTGACAAACGTAAACATTTGAGACAAGATTTGTGACTTGTAGGACACGCCCCAATCGAACAAAATGCTGGCCGCAAAAAGCAGCCATTTGGCACTTGAATGCGGGAAACTTAGTCTTTCTGCCTCGGGTTGTTCCAAACGATGGATTTTTAGCCCTTTATCAGCACCCAGGACACAGCAGTGATTTACTACACGCTATATATATATATACAGTAAAGTCTGGTTATATCGATAGTACTGCTTATTACGATACTATTTCTATGAACGCAAGGACAAAATTACATGCGCACAGGGTCGGATATATCGATAGTCCCGGTTATATCGATATTTTTCGGACTCCCGAGAATATCGATATAACCAGACTTTACTGTATATGAGATTTAAAAAAGAGATAAATTAATGCTGCAAGCCACATCAAATGACCCCTAGCATCGACTTTTTCTTGAAGTTTCAAAACAACCACCAAACTCTGTAGCCGTACTACTACTCCATCCTCATTCGATCGTGTAGTAAAATACGGATGTGGAAATTACGCACAATGTGTTTGCTTATAAATGTTCCCAAGAAACTGCAAAAAAGTAAGGTCTTCAAATACAATTGTAATGCAGTCTAACATGATCCTTACCATACTTTTCGTTTAAAAAAAATGTTGATGTGGATCTAACGTTATAAATGCTGCTTCTTTTTTTGGTAACACTTTTTTTCTCCTGAAGACATTGCATCCATTCTAATAAATAATTTCGTCAAACAAGAGCTTGGCACACAAAATAAATTAAGAACCGCTGGCAGACCCAGTTTCCATACCTCAGGGTCATTTTGCCTGTTACAAGGCCATCACACACACACACGCACATATATACATACACACACACACAGTTATTCCTTGGCTTACGAACTTCATTAGTTCCCAGAAAGTGTGTAAAGTGAAAAGCGTGTATTCCAAAGATTAATTTCCAATAGGAAACCAGGCAGGAGACCATGCAAGAGGAAGACCGAAGAGGAGGTTTATGGATGTGGTCAAAGAGGACATGAAGGTAGCTGGTGTGAGAGAAGAGGATGCACAAAACCGGGATAGATGGAGGACAGTGATTTGCTGTGGGAAAAGCCGAAAGGAAAAGAAGAATTTCCCATAGGAAACCATTGAAATGAGTATAATCCATTTCCAGGTTCCCATAAAACACAATTTTCAACTAAATAAGCCTTAAAACTACACACAATCTACCTTATTTTATGTATAATAAGTGTGCTATGGTATTGTAATTAAAGAAATAAACTGTATATTATTATTGAACTTTGCGATGGTCATTGATGGCTTGATGGCATGGATCGCTTTTTGCATCAAGTGTCTCAAGGAGCTCTGGGTTGAACAGAAATTTCACTTTAGTCTGTGTGACATTGCCTTCGGTTACTGTGATCGGAAAAAGACCCTTCAAATTTGTGGTTGAAAGCTCCTTCTCTGATTGGTTAATAAGTTTCACTTAAAAATATCCACCCTTTTTTTTGGGGGGGGGGGGGGTGGCTGTTGTTGTCATATGGACACAGTGATACCTTGGCTTACGAACTTAATTGGTTCGCAGACAGTGTGTAAGGCGCAAAGTGTGTATCCCAAACATTCATTTCCCATAGGAAACCATTCAAACGAGAAGAATCCGTTCCCAGCTCCCTATAAAACATACTTTTCAACTAAATAAGCCTTAAAACTAAATACACATCACTCATTGCGGCGCTCCGTGTGTATCGCGAAAAATAGTTCCTATGCCAAGATTAAATTCTCGCGAATTTAAAGATTGGTAAGCCGAAAAGTTCGTTAGCCAAGGCGTTCGTAAGCCAAGTATGCCTGTCTTTGAAGCGGCCATTCCATGATTGTTCAAAAGGATAGCGCGGCGGAATTTCCGCCAACGGCAGCAAAAGGCAAACTTTTTTGGGAGAGCACGATAAGCGCTTGCTCGCTCACGTAGTCCAGAAGGTTGGAACGAGCGGCGCAGGACAACGAAAGATGACACACGGGTGGGGGCGAGGGGGCAGCAGGGTCATTTCTTCTGCTTCTTGAAGATCTTGAAGGTGTGCTTCTTGCGGCCGGCCACGGAATCCGTATCCTCGCCCGTGGAGGCGCTATCCTCCTCCGGCGGGCTCTTCTTGGCCGCCAGCTGTGGAATGCGGGTGGCGGCGCCCTTGGCCCAGGTGGGCGAGGGGGTGTCGGGCTCCGTCGAACTGAGCGAGCGAGTGGAGTCGGCGGGGCTGTGGGCCTCGCCCGCCGCCGCCTCCTGCTGCTGCTGCTGCCGATGCGCCCTCCGCGCGAGGACGGGGCTGTCGGGCAGGTGCTCCGCGCCGCCCTCGTGGAGGCGGGCGCCCCCATTGGGCAAGCCGTGCAACAGGGAGACGGGCTTCATCAGCAGGCCTTTGGAGCTAAACGCAGACAGGGACAGCGACGAGTCCGAGTCGGAGCGATTCAGTTCCCTGCGGGAGAAAAGGCAAAATGAAAGCCGAGCCGGGCGAACGGCTCCGACGTTAGCTCGGCTTTGGGGACGCGTTAGCTTCCAAGCAAGTGGGGTCACGGCAAACGGATGCAAAATGGACTTGAGTCCGGCGCAAGTACAGTGAGACCTCAACTTACAAACACCTTAACTTACAAACTTTTCATCTTACAAACGTCAAATTTATGAAAATTAAACCTTATAATAAGCACCATTTTCATAATACACACCCACCACGGCTGGCGGAGTGTTCTTCAGCGGAAGGACACGACCGAACAGCACCAGAGGTTAAGTTACCAACAGTCCTTATGGAGGTGACTCTCCTTCCATAAGCTATCAACGACCATCAAAAAGGTCAATAAAACTTTATTTTACAGCAGTTTATTTCTTTAATTACAGTCCTCATGTAATGCGCCTCTCTTGCCAAATTCCCTTTGACCTTCGACCTCCAACGCCATTCCGTCAAGCCATCAATGACCATCACAAATGTAAATAAAGTGACTTTATTATACAGTGCAGTGTATTTCTTTCATTACAATACGATAGCACATTTATTATACATAGAATAAGGTATGTTGTGTGTAGTTTTAAAGCTTATTTAGTTGAAAAGTATATTTTATGGAAACCCGGGAACGGATTATTCCCATTTTCATGGTTTCCTATGGGAATTTTTTTTTTGAGATACACACTTTTAGCCTTACACACTCTGTCTGGGAACCAATTAAGTTCGTAAGTTGAGGTCTCACTGTATTGGACTCAGACAGGCGAGGTTCCGCCGCGCGTGCGATTCACAAGCATTTGTGAGCGCAGGTCCGCACCCGCATGCCATGCGGCGACGGATACCCGAAGCTGTCGCGGCGCGCCGAGTGCGCTTCGGAGATGTCGGAGAAAGTGAGGTCGGGAATCGGGTCCATGGGCTGGAAAGAAGGCTGATGAAGGTGGGGGGGGGATGGGTGGAGAGAGACGACAAGGAATGCGGAGTGGCGCCCGAGCTACAGATGATGGCTGGGTGGGACACGGCGGAGGACAGCGGGGGCAGACACGGGCTCTCCAGGTGCCCGAACGACTGGCTCCGGGACTCCCGGAAGGCGGAGCGGGGGCGGGGCGGACCCGGGCGCGAGGCTCCCTCCCCCTGGTGGCCCTCCGGCGGGGAACCCTCTACCAACCTCAAAGCCAGGTGGGGGTCCACGTGGCGCTGGCGCAGCGACATCATGCTGGGAGCTGCGGGCACAAAGCGACAACCGCGTTATTTGCAGCAAACGAGGTCCGCAATTGGTGGAAACACACCCGCGACTGACCAGGATGCACGTCAAAACAGACTTCAATTGACTCCATGTTTGCTTTCATTCAAAAGGACGGTATTTTGAGTTGAGATTTTTTAGCTCGCAATCGAGGCACATGGTCCCCTCCGTAGGCGAAGGTGATGGTGTGAGTGGGGTTTGAAAAGCAACGTGAGCCTTTTTAAGATGGGAGCCGGTGATTTGTCAGGTTGAGTCAGAGGTGGCTTTGATTTTCTACTGGGGGGGCGAGGCTAAAGTGGGGTCGCAGGGGCATTGGAGTGAAATCAAGTAAAGCCAACCAAGATTGTTCCACGCAGGCCGACAACCCCAGGCGCCGGACCACAGGTCACTGGCTCGCCGCTCCAAAAGCCCAGCGCCATCTGCAGTTGACCAAAAGGAGGCGGTGGTGATGCGGGTGTGAAGAGAAAGGGGGGACAGAGGCAAGTGCAATTAATGCCAATCAGAAGAAGCCATGTCAATTTCCTCTGTGTGTCCGAAATCAACATAAGCTTTGGGCACAACAAGAAGTGGGGAGGGGGGAGGGGGTCCATTATTGCTGTTCATTGTGTGTGTGTGCGACACTTTGAGGGCGGGCGAGAATCAGGCAAATCTATTTGGGATAAGGTTGTCGAGGCAACAAAACGGGGAAAATTGAGGCGCTCTCATCTGGACTTAGCGTATTTATTCGAGTATAATGAGCAAAAAGGTATGGGTGCGTGTTATAAACGAGGCCCGGGAAAAAAAAATTCTCAGATGTCTATTCCTTCCAGGAGGGGGCGGCATTTCCATGGCTATTCTCCATAGGCCCTTCAGTTTCGATTGTCGGAAAGACCAGGATCACACGCATTCCTTTTTTTTTGATTGTTGATTACCATTTCTTTAGCAACGCTTGATTTCCTTTCCTTGCCCACACTAATGTGAGTTAAGCATTGCTGTTTTGCACAATTACCAAGATCCAGAGTGTACATTCAGTGTTTACATTGCAGGGATAAGAATGACAAATGAGAAAAAAAAAGTCGGAAAAAAATGCGGGGAGGCACGCACATATACATAAAATCCAGCCGGAAACTTGCCGGATACATACGCAAGGTTACTGCTAGCTAGCCAGCACACTGCTAATCAGTTTGCACGCTTGCTTTCTGTTGCCTCTCACAGAAGTACAGTAAAGTCTCGTTATATCGATATTCTCGGGAGTCGGAAAAAATATCGATATAACCGGACTATCGATATATCCGACCCTGCGTGCATGTAATTTTCTCCTTGCATTCATAGAAATTGTATCGTAATAAGCGGTACTATCGATATAACCGATATCGATATAACGAGACTTTACTGTATATTGATGCTAACGTTAGCATGGAGCTTGTCATAGTGCCACCAACATTTGACTGTTTCATTGATGGCAGTTTCATTGCAAATTAGAATTTATGAAATGAGAACCTTCTCTCTCCACAAAGGCCAATCCTTCGGTCGATTCAAACTGTTTTTTTTTTTAACTCGTCCGCTGATTCAAAAGGGGGCGTTTACCTGTTTCGACATCAATGGCATCTAAATCATGATCATCCAATCAAAATTGCGCTTTAGGCCAACACAAGCCAAAACAGGAAATGAACAGGGAAAAAGCGAGAATACATATTTAGTTTGATCTGGTTATTTTGGTCTGAAAAAGTCGGAAATCCACCGATCGGCGGAAAATTCACATTCTTGACATTGTCAATAAATGATTGTTATTACAATGCTTGGTTTGAGCCGAGAAAAAGTGAAACTAATTTTTATACCGACTTTTAATTGAAAATTAGGGGTGTGCGTTATACTTGAATAAATAGATAGCTGCAGGTTATCATCAGTTGTAGGATCTGCTTTTTCAGGGGTGGCCTCCCAAGGTATTCAGCTCTTCCCCAGGCTGGCATGAAGACATATTTCCCTCCAGCTTAACCCGGCCGGGTAGCCCCATAAGGACACACATGCGGAAGCAGCATTGATATCGGACCAAGAACCAATCGAGCAAGAGTTGAGGAAGACAAAAAGCCTCCCTTGGTCCCGATTGGGCCCCTTTGGTAAAATGGCACCCTGCACCAGCGCAGTCACGGGACACAGAGACCGGACAACGTCTCACGCCGACATTCATAACTGGGCCAAATGCTGCGCCAAAGTAAGGCACATGTATGGCGACGGAATCGATGGCTTCCAACAGAAAATCATGAGCAATAAGAGAGCAAAAAAAATACAGATATCCCCCACCCTCCTCCAAACCAGACTTATGGAAGGAAGGCCTGGGCTGCGCTTCAAACATCATTCCTTAAAGGACAACCGACACCTTCTGACACGTTGCATCCATAATTTGTAAAATCACTTCAAATGACTTCTACTGAACGCATTTTCCGCTAGATTCCACCGCATATAGCTATAGTTTACGTTTTAAGACTCGCGCTGAATATTCAGGAAGTCTTGTTTTCCGGTTGATGACGATGCCCGAAGTGACGTCACGGAGGGACCGCCCCTGACAGAGAAAGCGACACCCAATGCATTTCGCTGTACTTTGTTTGCTCTGAAAACTTCATGTTCATCCGTGTTGATGGCGAAATTAGAAGGAAAACACAAATAATGCAATGGTGAATCGTTGTGCGTTGCACCGAGCACCCATTTGATATTCGCTGACACAAATTCCCAGCAGACAAATCAGCCCATTTCCAACGGAGCTTTGGCGCCATCTTGTGCATTTTCTGGGACACTACATTGCTGTCCTTGATGGCTCAAACTGATATGGGAAGACTCCTTTAATTGATTGCAAACATGTATGCTTTCCGCTTCAGAACTATTTGAATCATATTCATAACTGGATGAGTAACAAGAAAGCATCTTCTCCAAATCTGAAGCCATTGTTTTGATTCTCCAGCAAGGCAAGACGTTTTGGCGTAACGTCACGAACAAGGGGGCGGGACCTTCTGAAAATGGCCACTTCTGGTTTCATTTTGAAGTCGTTTTTATTGGCGTTTTGCATTTGACTAAAATATTAGCCTGCATGTTTTTAGATGCGATAAAACGTGTTTTTCTGATGTCAGGAAACAAAAAAATGGTGTCGGTTGTCCTTTAAAGTCAAATGAAATGAACACACGTCTGCGACAAAATGTGCAGCACAAAAACTTTCTTATTGAGAAGTGCAAGAAGTTTTTTTTTTGTCTTTCTTTTTTATGGAGAAAAAAAAAGAGCCAGGCAACATCCAGGTCTGGAGTAAGGCAGGCACATCGATGCGTTCGGGGTGAGGGGTTGTGATGGCAACGATGCAAAACGTCGACAAACAACACTGCACAGATGTCAAAGGTCAAACCCCGCACTCAAAACAGTCGTCAAGGTGGGAACCCTTACGAGTTGTGAGGTCTAGATTTCCCCAGCAGGCTTTTGGGCCGCTTAAGGGACGGCTTGCTACTCGCGGCCGACGAGCCCAGGGACACCGACGAACTCTTACATTGCAGCACGGCGGGCAGGATGTCCTCATCCAGGTCGTCCATGTCGTCGGACACCAGGAAGTGCTGCGGCGTGGCCCGCCCCCCCATGAAGCTGGCATCCAGGTTCAGCGCCGATGCCAGCGACGGCAGGCCCGGGTTGTTGACCACCGTGAAGCCGGTCAGCAGCTCGATCTGCTGCCAGCGGTGGAGACGCTCGCGGAGGGCGGCCGTCACTTCGCCCAGCGCTTGTCTGGGATGCGGGCCGGGAGGGAGAAGGGGAAAAAAAGGCAGTCACCAAAAACATTTTCTGGATGTGAAATCATCATGATACATACGAGTGCGAACGATGCTTGCAAAGACTTCCTACAGTTTGTCTGTGTAAGTTCTCGGTAGTACAGGAGTGGTCCATCAAAAAAGGTTTCTTCAGCCGTCATCTGTACTTCTTTGAAGGTGTCCAACGATTCGCTTCTCATCCAAGAGGCTTCGTCAGATCACTAAAATTTGCTGGTAGTTTTGGCCCTATATACGCATCCCTACAGTCCACGAGGTTAAAATCTTAGCGAAAGAAAATAGATGCTTTGAAAGGGGAGCAAAAGAAGCTATTTTCATAAAACAGCAAAACACTTCACTAAATCACCATAGTGAGGTGAGGTTTAATTTGGATCGTTCTTACAACAGACTGCTTAGGCAACATAGGTTTAGTTACGCTGATGATACCAGAGCAAGTGGGGCAATTAGGCCAGTCGTAGACCCCATAATCAGTCAGGACAATAGAAGTAATCAGTGTAGCCTCAGGGTATAGTCCTCTGCTCCCCCCCAACCCGAGAGCAGAGACCTATCATAGCAGAGGTCTGGCACCGCCCCCTCTGGACCGTAGGGATAGATATGAATTTTAGTACACTGACGAAGCCTCTCGCATGAGAAGCGAAGCGTTGGACACCTTCAAAGAAGTGCAGATGAAGAAACTTGTTCAACGTTGCTACAGTTTGCCCTCACTTAAAACGGCCTTCCACCAGTTTTTGAAAGAATGTTGGAGCGATTTGCCATTTTTTCCGACTCACTTTGCCGCTAAAATTTTGTGGTCCACGTCATCCAGCGATGAACTGTGCGCCACGTGGAAAGTCCCAAAGAGGGTGTTCCTCTTCTTCTTGATCTTCTCCGCCTGTGGGAGACGGCACAAACCGTCAAGGCGAGGGCAGCATTGGAGAAGGCGACAAAGGCGTGGGACCAACCCCTTCTTTGGCCACCAGGAGCTGGCGCTCGGCGTTTTGCTTCTTGACGTTGTAGTATTGGACCTCCACCTCGTGGGTGAGCTGCAGCCACTTTTGGAGTGATTCTGGAGGGGACCAGCTACTCCGCGACTCCAGCTCCCTTTCTGCTTTCTTCAGAGCCATGCGCACCTGCCCCGGACGGCAACCTTTCAGTGAATTGGTGAATCGCAGATTGCGCCTTTCATACCTGCTCAAGCTCCTCTTCGGCATACTTCTGTCGACTGAGTTCATTCTCGGTGCCCTCGCGCAGCTCCCGCAGCCGCTGGGCTTCCTGCTTGGCCGTGCTGATCTCGTCCCGCAGTTTCTGCTCCAGGTTGACCTTCTCCACCTCCACCGAGCGGTGCTCCTCCTGGGCGATCTGCAGCCTGCCACCAACGCGTACCACCGTTTCATCTCAACAAGCCCGATTGCAGGACAACCATTTTGGTCTTTTGGAATATCATCAGATAAAAGGTGCAAAGAAATGCAGCCACTTTTTTTTTTTTAAAACAATGCAACTGGTGAAAGGTTGACATAATTTCATCCGCTCGTTATTTTCCAATCTACTTCAATCGATTGACTTGCATGGTCATCACATAAAGCAGGTGTCGGGAACCTACGGCTCGCGAGCCACATTTGGCTCTTTTCATGATTGCATCTGGCTCGCCGATAAAACTAAATACATATTGTCGCTTTTTCGCTTTTGCGGAAAGCGCAATTTTGATTGGATGATACTGACCTATGGCCGTTGATGTCGAAACAGGTAAACGCCCCCTTTTAATTAAGCCTAACAAGTGAAAAAATGACGAGTATCGTCCACTTCAGGTTGAATGGGCAGTAGGATTCGCCTTTGTGGAGTGAAAAAGTTCTGCTGTGATGCTAATTTGCAATGAAAGAATACCGTGAAACAGTTGTACTTTGACAAGCCCCATGCTAACGTTAGCATCAATATAGTTCTGTGAGTCGCAGAAAGCAAGGGTGCAAGCTAATGAGCAGTGTGCAGGCTAGATAGCAGTAGTTTCGCCGATGGACCCGGCAAGTTGATTATCATTCCGATCGTTTTTTACCAATCACGAGGAACGGAAAATTATTCATATTAATGGTGAGTGTTGTCACAAAGTTATTTTAAATCATACATTCTGCCACTGAAAAACATTTCTAAATATTTTACTTTTATGACGCGTAGTCAAAAAGGTTCCCGGCCCGACATAAGGTCATTAATCATATACAGTAAAGTCTCGTTATATCCATAGTACTGCTTATTACGATACTATTTCTATAAACGCAAGGAGAAAATTTACATGCTGCAGGATCGGATATATCGATAGTCCGGTTATATCGATATTTTTTCCCACTCCCGAGAATATCGATATAACCAGACTTTACTGTATTAAAATAAATTATCCTGTATGTAATGAATGGGAAAAACTGGAATAAATGCATATCAAACCCAGTACTGAATATTCAATATTTGTACTCAAAAATATATTGAAAACTGTAGAAACAAAATTTAGAAGAAAAAAAAAAGACTAGTTGTATAATCGTTCAAATAGCATCGCACCCTCTGTCTTCCATTCATTTCCCTGACCGCTTCGTCCTCATGAGGGCCGCGGGGGACGCTGGAGCCTATCCCAGCCATCTTTGGCCATTTGGCGGGGGACACCCTGAATTGGTTGCCAGTCAAACGCAGGAAACACACGCACGCGGTCCCGCGGAGAGCATATGAGCTCCGCACAAGGGAGGCTGGAGCTGGATTTGAACTTTTGACCTCTAACCACTCGACTAGCGGGCCGCCACGCTCTGCCTTGTATGATGTATCAATGTACAGTAAAGTCTCGTTATATCGATATCGGATATATCGATAGTCCCGGTTATATTGATACTATTTCTATGTACGCACGGGGAAAATTACATGCAAACAGGGTCGGATATATCGATAGTCCCGGTTATATCGATATAACGAGACTTTACTGTATCAAATCCGCAAAGACTTCATTCGCACATGAAAACCAGCGTGCCGGAGCCTATCGCCAGCGGGGGGCGCTCACCCCCAACTGCTGGGCGATCCATGGGCACCGCGTGCCAGAGCAACAACCACCAAAAGCAACACCGCCTCGTTGAGTGCGTCGATGAAACGCAATCCCCGGCGTCATAATCTCAGCACATCTTTATGTTGTGCGCCGTACCTTATGGCCGGTGAGCCTGCGTATGCATAGCTGACATCAGCAGACCCGCCGCTCTGGCAAGCGCGCACGATAAAACAGCATCAGAGGCTAGAACAGCTGTTGCCGTGCAATTATAGAACGGTACAGTGTGTGTGTGTGTGTGTGTGTGTGTGTGTGTGTGTTGCTCAATGTGTTTGTACTACCACCGCGCGGACCCGTATGTGTGCACGTGTATGGAGCGCTTCTATTTTTAGAAGTGAGCATGACTTTACAAACGGAGGAGGGTTTGATCGCTCGCTCACGACTTAATTAGTCAGTGCTTAGTCACGCGCAGTCCTTGACTCGAGCCCCAGACCCCCAAAGTGTTTAATGGGGGTGCGTGGGATCTTATTTTACAGCAGGAATGGCGCAGAGGAGCGGCACGGCACCCGCACGAGGGCGAGAGCGCAGTGGGAATGAAAGGCGCTCCCAATGGGAAAAGGAGGCTGCATCGAGGCGATTCCAATTTCACGTCGCAGAACATTTCATCCAAAAGACGAAGGCGTACTTGCGTTAACGACTCGTCCGACGCTGTCCTTGACCATTTTTTTTCCCCACCCTCTGGTTGCACGACGACTCGAGGTCCACCCACTCCCACCGATTTGGCAGAATTAGCAGCAGAGCCCCACATGCGAAGCAGTCATGCTTAACACCTCGACGCTCAGTGGCAGGGTGCTCGAAAGGGCTCCCTGGAAATCCAGTCTCGTCCCAGCGTCTCTCCCTTCAGGGACGCGGCGATATCAAGTGGCCCGGGTTAGAGGGTATGGAACGGGAGCAGCTGGCATGGGGATCAGGACCAAACGGTGGGCGTTATTGTGGCGACGCCGCCTTGGTGTCAACCATCGTAAAAAAGTCCTTGGTTGAATCATAGATTTCGTGCACAATTGACCGAGTTGAGCTAGCGCCAATCATAAAACCAGTTTTAACGGGTAGCCCAAAAAGATGCGCACCCGTGAACATTTCAATCGTGGCTTTGATTAAAAAGCTATTGATTTCTTCTCCTCTTGTTTTCCTTTTGGCTTTCCCCTTCAAGGGGTCGCCACAGCGAATCGCCATTCACCAGACAGAGCTTCAGCTATTTCTGACAATTTGTAGTCATTTTATGGCTTTGCCAAGATGTGTTTCAAATGTCCACCATTTGGTTGCCAGCAAACCTGTACTCGTCTGACAAAGTTGTCAATCACTCCTCTTTCGGGAGAAAACATTGCTGCAGTGAGGGACTCAGTAGGTAGGACACATCTTCTTGGGTTTGTCAGACGACTACAGGTTTGGTGGGCATTTGGAACACATCTTGGGGAAAGCCATACGTTGACTAAAAATTGACAGAAATAGCTGAAACTCTGGTGAATGGTCTTCCATCAACTGAATAATATGTGGTTGTAATTTGAAATAAATAGCTTTTTAATCAAAGCCACAATTGACATTTGTATGGGTACGCATCTTTTTGGGTCACCTTGAATAAATAAACTGTTGCTCCTTTGAGATGGCCAACAACTTTGCAGCTGAGCAGTGTGCCATCAAAGGAGGCGTGGCCTATTGAGTGACTTGGTCGCTCCGCCTGCAAAGTTTGAAAAAAAGAAACAGCCCACAGCACCTGTTGTGACTGAGTGACATGATATTGGACGACCGTGTCTATTACAAAAGGGACACACGAAAAGGACCCACAATTGAAACACGACGGTTTGAAGTGAGCATTTCGGAATGCTGAGGGTTTTTTTTTTTTCACGTGTCAATATTGTACATTGCTTTGACTGCTCGCAAGCAATGTACGTATTTGGGATGATAAACACCGTGCGCTGGGTATTTTTGTCAAATATGAATGCCAAGGTTGCAAAAGTAGGTCAGTGCGTGCGATTGTTCATTTCGGGGCCAATAGAGAAGGCCTCGCTGGTCCGCCGCCTCTAGTCAAGCGCATCCCGGCCCTCGGATCAACGCCGCAAGTTGAAAGGGTTCGCCGCGCGAGATAACCATGTGAGCATCTCCTTGAAAGGAACAAGAAGAGATAGCATGCCCGCTCGGGAGTACCGCGTTGCTTCTTGTATTAGCCTACCCCAAAAACAGTTGCTCCGAAACATTCACACACTTTTTGGGAACGCTTCAAGGACAACCGACACCTCCGGACATGTTGCGTCCATAATTTGTAAAATCACTTCAAATGACTTTTACTGAGCGCATCGTACAAAGATTCCACCGCAGATGGCTATATTTTACCTTTTAAAACCGGCACTGAATATTCATGAAGTCCTGTTTTAGAGTTGATGCCGATGCCGGAGTGACGTCGCTGAGGGAACGCCACCCACCGAGAAAGCCATACACAATGCATTTTGGGTACTTTTTTTCATCTGAAAACACCGTGTTGATCACGAAATTAAAAGGAAAACTACATCAATAACGTGATGGTGAATCGTTGTGTGGCAGCCAATTGCGGTAACACGCTTAATTAAAGAAGGTGTAAGTTTACACAAATTGCCAGCGGACAAACCAGCCCATTTCCAACGGAGCAGAGCCAAGGACAACGAGGAGCTAACCGGAATTAGCGATGAATAACTCCTCTCGAGGCTGATCATCCAGCTCGTAAATTATTTTGTTGAACATGTCAGTAAGTAAAATGGAGCTCTTCCAAGCCAAAGATGATTACATTCTTCAGAACGGGGACCGCTTCGATGACAGTCAAACCTGCTACGTCAGCGTGACATGCACAACACAAGCACCGGACGTTACAGTATTATTGTGACAGTCGGTCTTTTCTTTGAATCAAACACGAATGCTTTTCTTGATCCCGTGATTAAATTCTAAATAACTGCATGAATAACAAGAAAGGATCTTTTTCCGAATCTGAACTCTCTGAAGCCATTGTTTTGATTCTGGAGCAAGGCAGTTTGTGAGGGAGTATCCTGACGAGACGTCACGAACCGGGGACGTCACTTTCTGAATCTCTCCGGTTTTGAGCAACTTTAAGTCATTTTTATCGGTGTTTTGCATTTGACTCAAAACATCAGCCTGCGTGTTTTGGGTATTTTAGAAAACATTTTTCTGATGTCAGTTAGGAAACCAAAAAAATGGTGTCGTTTGTCCTTTAAGTCCCTTTTTTAACGTGTGGGACCGGGAGAGTCACCGATAGTCAGATATCGCAAGTGCACAAGTTCATTTTGTGCTTCTAGGCCAGTGGTTCTTAATCTTGTCGGAGGCACCGAACCCCACCGGTTTCATACGCTCATTAACCTTCTTTCAATGAGAAAGACAAGACGGAGGGGTGGACCTTTGCGTCGGAGGATCCATGAACCACTGAGACCGACTCACCGAACCCCTACGGGTTCGATCAAGCCCAGTTTAAGAACCACTGTTCTAGGGCCAAGGAACGCAGGGGGCGAGGGACTCACTTTTGTTGCAGGTCGTGGAGACTCTGCTCAGCCTTCTGCAGGCCCTCCAAGTCCTTCATCATCTTCTTCATGTGATCTTTGGAATAGCGGTTCTGGATGTACGCGAACCAGCAACCCCCCATTCCAATGACGATGGACACCACCAGCATGAAGTCTTTCAGGTGGTTATGTCGATTCACTGGAAGGTGCAGAAAATCAATGACCATCTCAAACAAAGCGAAAACAAAAAATCGACATCCCCCTGAGCAAAATATTCAGGGTCATATGAAGCAAATACTGGTCGTTTTGTAAAAAATGTTGCCTGCGAGCGCTTTTTGTGCATGACGTTTGCGAGTCACCTCATCCGCTCACATCCGACCTATTTGTCACCGAAGTTCAATATCGTTTCATTCCCGAGTGGGGAGGTGCGACGAGGCTAAAAGCTCACCCGCTCGTGTTCATGTCAGCGCACGAGCAAGAGCGCCATCTGCCATTGCGCAATGCGCTAAAAGCCGGCGCGCTGACTTGCGTAAGATTGTCCGCAAGAGGACGGGCCTCATTGTGCGCGCGTCTTAAAATGCTGCGGGACCCCCGACCGAGGATGTCGCGGCGGGCGCCGGCGCTTCAAGAGGCTGTCAAAGCCAGACGCCGCTCGCCTGTCCACGTCTTCCCCTTCCGCGCTGCGCCTTATTCGGTCAACAAACACGCGGTCAGACAAAACCAACACGACGGCCCTGATGTTTGCAGATTTCTCACGCAAGCGGTCAGCCGGAGCCAATCATTTGGATTCAACACTTCCTCTTAACTCAGTGGTCCACCTTTTTTTTTCTTTCCAAACAAGATCTCTCATCTCAGCAGCACGTCGGACTCGCAGCGCAGAAGCGCGGGGTTCAATTCCGGCTTCTGCCTTGCTGTGGGGAATTTGCATGCCGTCCACATGATTCCCCATGAAGCGAATTTACTCGATATATTTCAACATATTGTTGCCTGGTCATAAACAGGACACGTCTTCATTTTGGATGAAACGTCACATTTACAGGAACCTAATGACAAATTCATCCGCATTGTAAAACGATTGTTCCCTTCCCACATGACACATCGTCACACATGACAACACATGACTTTAGCAAATAATCAAGTAAGCCTTCGCGGTTGGATTTTGATCCATTTCATACATTTTTGGGACGAAAAAAAAAGTCTTCCAGCTGCACTCAACTCCTTTGAAGCTAACACGTATGTGGATTTCATCAGAGAATCCCAAGCTTCATAGAAAGAAAGAACGAAAGAAAGAAAGAAAGAAAGAAAGAAAGAAAGAAAGAAAGAAAGAAAGAAAGAAAGAAAGAAAATAAAGAAAAAGACAAAAATGAAGAAAAATAGAGGAAAAAAAATCAGAAAAAAGTGGAAAAAGGAAAAATAGAAAGAAAAAAGACAAAAAAATTAACACAAAAACAGAAAGACAAAAAGAAAAAAATAAGAAAAAAGAAAAAGGAAAAAAGAAAGAAAAAAGACAAAAAAAATTTAACACAAAAACAAAAAAAGAAAAAAGACAAAAAAATTAACACAAAAACAAAAAACAAAAACAGAAAGACAAAAAGAAAAAAAAGAAAAAAAGAAAAAGGAAAAAAGAAAGAAAAAAGACAAAAAAAATTTACACAAACAAAAAAAAAACAAAGACAAAAAGAAAAAAAAAATAAGAAAAAAAGAAAAAGGAAAAAAGACAAAAAAAGACAGAAAAAGAAAGAAAAAACAGACAGAAAGAAAAAAGTAAGACAGAAATAAAAAAAATAAAATAAAAAAGAAAACAAGAAAAGAAAAAAGGGAAAAAGGAAAAAAAGGAAAAAAATGGAAAAAAAGGAAAAAAAATGGGAAAAAAAGGAAAAAAAAATGGGGGCAAAAAAAGGAAAAAAGAAAGAAAGACAGAAGAAGATGGTGTCACTTACTAAGGGGTGCTCCAAAAAGCACGGTGTCCAGAGATTTGAGCTGCAGTTTTTGAACGTGGCTGCGATCCAGGATCTTGAGGATGGCGTGCGTCAGCGTGTTGTTTTTCACGGCCAGCCTGAGGGAGGCAAAGAGAACACGATGAACATCCATCGAACGGTGGCAGCGGCTCAACGTCTTGCTAGGGCGCTTTTTAGTTCTCACCTGGGCATGGCGCTGCCGTTAAAGCTCATCTTGCGGAAGGCCTCCACGTACTGCGGCAGCTCCACGTAGGTGACGAGCCATTCCACCACCTCGTCCACCGTCCAGTTGTACACTGAGGACAGAGAGAGGGGGCGCCCCAGAGCACTTTGCTCACTTGCTCGACAATGAGCAGCAAAGGCCATCCATCGTGTTGCGGGATGGGAACTTTCTCACGAGCGAGCGCCTGCCGCTTCAGGTTACGGTGGTTTGCAATGACATTTCACGGATAAAAATCACGTTTTCAGGTGGAACTCGCCCGAGAGACACCGCCAGACAGAATTCGCACCACTTGGACGTTTGCCAACTTGGTGGCGGTGGCTTTGAATCAAGGTTTCCTCTGCGTTGTTGCTGGAGAGTGCCTGTATCTGAGCCGTATTCCAAAAAGAGTGATCTCGTATCAAAGTGGCGAGGGAGGGAACACGGGGGTAACCTAACCAGATCCCAAGGCGCCGGCACACAGTCGAGGTGCCCGAGTGTGAGAAAAAGCGGGCGACGGGCGGGCTGTGAAAAACAAGATAGACAGATAACGGCGCGCCACATGAAAGCCCTGGGGGGGGGGGGGGGCAGTGTGCGCATCGACAAGATGGAGGATGTTGCAGAGTGCTCTTTGAGGGCGATAGAGCGCCTTGATAGGCCGATTATGTGAGCCACAGATTATGCACTGACATTGGGTGGGGGCGGAGGGCGTTGACATTTAAAGAGGGATGTTCTCGCGCAATCCCGTTTCTGACAACGTCATTTGGGGGAAGAAAAAAAAACTGTTTTGATGGAAAGAGGACCTACAGAAAAATAAAATGTGAACAAAGATGAATTTTGCTATCTATCTAGTTGCTATATTGGTCATATATTTTGTTTTTTTTTTTGTTTTTTTGTTCTGCCTTTCCAGCAGCTCATGTATTTTGTTTTTCTTTGCTGCTGTGAAATGTACATTTCTCCACTGCGAGACTAATAAAGGCAAATCCAAATCCATGTGCTATCTATTATCTAGCTACCTAGCTGGCTATCGATTTGCCATCCATTTGCTATCCATTTGCTATCTATTAGCTATCTGGCTAGCTAGGTAGCTATGTAGCTGGCTATTCATTAGCTATACGGCTATCTAGCTAGTTATGTAACTGTCTAGCTGGCTATCTATTAGCTATCTGTTAGCTAGCTAGCTTTATATCTATTTGAGTAACTCCTGGATTGAGTGAACACTGGTGCATGTGGCTGCCGCTGCTCACCCGCAGAAAAACTGATCCTGCGACTGTAAAGTGACCTTGAGAGTTTTGAAAGGCGCTTATAAATGAAATGTATTATTATTATTATTACATGCACTGCCAGAAACTTTGGAGGACAAACTGTGACCACTAGGGGGCGGTGTGGTAGTCACACAGCAGTCTGCACACAGGCTAGAGAGAATGAGAGCATCAATCGCCTCTACAGCCTGGAAACGTTTTCATGTGGCAAGAGTGCAACGGCAACTTGCCAGAGGAAAATCCCAAAACTACCAGACACTTCGCAGGCACAGACCGGTCGGCAGCTCCGCCTCGCAGTGCAGACGGCGCGGGTTCGAATCTAGCCTCGGCCTTTCCGTGTGGCGTTGACGTGTTTACCCCCCGCCCGTGTTGCTTGTCCTCGCTTTACATTGCAAAACGGTTGTTCGTCCGGTGACGCGCTCAACAGCGCGAGCGGTACCTTCCGAGCCCTTCCAAGCATTCCACAGATCCTCCACGCTGATGAACTGGTCGTCCCCGTGGAAGCTGTTGTGCTTGGCCTTGGGGTCGTGGTAGTTCAGATCCTCTCTCAGGAACTGCAGGATGCACACGTGGCAGTTTAGTTTGTGACACAGGGGTCCTTACTCAAGTGGTTAGGGGGGGGGATCAAACACCATCATACAATCGTGTCAGACGCCATTCAACGCCAGCATTCCGTTGTCGGCTGGTACCTACTCCGTCCGTCTCCACGACATCCACGTTGCCGTTCTTGTCATCGTCCATTTGCTTGTGGATGCTGCGGATGGCCTCGAAGCTGAGCATGGGGTTCTCGTCCCGGCACAGCGGCTCATCGATGCGACAGAAATCTGCCAGAGACAAAGTCAGAGGCAAAGTTGGGACTCGGGTCAAGAGAACAAATTAAATCCCAGTTGAAACGCTTGTTGCAAATTCGGACACCCTAAAGTTGAGCGCCACAATGAGTGATGTGTCGTTCGCAAACAAGCCAGTTCTTGCAGTGAACGAAGCTGTTTTTTCCCCCCTCAATTTCTCGCCCCCAGTCTTCGGTTAAAGCCACACGTGATTGGTCATGGTGCGTGAAGGAGGGGACACACGGAGCAGGACACACGCAGCAGTGAGCGGAGTCAGGGGTTACAGAAACACACACGAAAGGGAGACAACAGAGCTTGAAAAAAAAAAAAAAAAAAACGTGAAAAAAAACAAAACAAAAGTGAAATGGTGAGAAAATGGATAGAAAACAAAGTGACATTTGGACCCCTTTCAACTTTATTGATAGTTCAAAGGCAGAGTGTAGACTGAAAGGTTAAAATATCCCATCAATTAGGCTCCACAAATAACCCGCACAAGCCATCGGTACAGTTTGAAGAGAACATACAAGCAAGGGAACCAGCCATTAATGAAGTTTCTAGTGTGTCTTCCTGCATCTGTTGCAATTTCACAACTTCTAAAACAGGGGTCTCAAACTCGCGGCCCGCGGGCCAACTGCGGCCCCCTAAAGAATATTTTGCGGCCCGCCTTGATATGAAAGAATGTTAGTGTGGCCCGCATGATTGATATGAATAAAACTTGTGTGTGAAGCTGAACAAGTAGGCAAGAAAAGCCATGTTTAGAACAGTTCATGTTCTAAACAAGAAAGCTAAAGGTTAAAGAACTGTTAATACAGACCAGTGTTTGAAATAGTGTCTGCCCGGTGGCCCGACAACTATTTCAAGAAAAAAAAGGCCATTTTTTTTTTCAAATCAAACGTTTGTTTTACTCAATCACTCAAAAGCCACAAATAAAACACTACGAGGCACGTGGACTCACATTCTCAGCGGGTTTCAAAACTCTGAAGTACACTTTTGAGTCCGAAGCATGCTTCTGATTGGCTGCTGGTGCAGAGTATGCAAATTGCCAAACGAACGTTCGTTTGGCAATTTGCGGCAGCTGGAGCAAAATCTTCAGCAAGGTATATTTACCATCAATTTGGCAAGGTTGCATTTGTGGTTGGTACTTCCTTAATTAAAAAAAAAAAAAAACACATTTTTTGGGGGGGCGATTACACGTCTTTATGCGTTTTAAGTTGTGAAAAATCGGGCAGGCAACTTAATGGCCGGGCTGGCAACTTTTCAGAGTTGTCTGCCAGGGTGTCCACTAACTTTTTGTCATGAGTTTCAGACACTGTACAGACATTTCAAACTTTAAAATAATTCGTTTTCCTGTGGTTTTCTCAGTCGTCTGTATCTGCCTTCTGATCATTATAATTATTTTATTTATTTATTGCTGGTTAATTTTTTATTCATTTAATTCATTTTTTTGTGTGTTAAAAATAATGATTTTGAGGACATTGGAATGTTTTATCTCTGCTTTTCTTGTGGAAATCATGATCATGCCCGCGGGTAAATTGAGTTTGAGACCCCTGTTCTAAAATGTACAACCCAGAGATCCTTGAGACACTATGCAAAAAGCTATCCATTCCATCAAGCCATCAACGACCATCACAAAGGTAAACAAAATGACTATTATACACTACAGTTTATTTCTTTAATTACAATACCATAGCACATTTATTATACATAAAACAAGGTAGATTGTGTGTAGTTTTAACGCTTTAGTTGAAAATTGTTTTATGGGGAACCTGGGAACGAATTATCCTCATTTTAATGGTTTCCTATGGGAAATTAATGTTTGGAATACACACTTTTGGCCTTACACACACTTTGTGGGAACCAATTAAGTTCGTAAACCAAGGTATCACTGTACAATCCATCATGCAGCCAATTCCGAAGAGATTGTGTTCAACATTAGAGACTCCACTCAACGTGACTTTTGAGTCGTAGTCTTTTAGGAAATGAGCAACAACTAGCGGACGTGGTCTTCACCGGACAAAAACAGAAAACAAACGCGCCACTGAAGTTGCGACACAGTGCATGATACCGCTGACAGATACTTTCTGATTCTTGGCGTTGCGCTCACACCCTAACGAGTCGCGGCGGCGGCGCATGTCATGGCAAGTCTTTGCGTAACACACTGAACAACTTTTGTCATGTGAACGTTTGTGCATTTTAGCCTTCGGAAGCAGCTGGGAGGACAAAACACCCACACCGCCCCCCCCCCCAAAACAGAAAAATGCAGCTGACAATCGTGTGAAAGCCTGCGCACCCCCAGCCCCGCGATCCTTCATTTGCCTTGCAAAGCCCTGACGAGCAGATACGAGCTTTACAAACCCGTCCGCCTACTTTGTTTTTCAAAGGGCTCGAGTTATGCAAGTCATTGGCAGCCAGATGCCATCCATTTGCAATGACGCAGCCCAAGCAATTTCCGCTTCTGCAACGCAATCGAAAAGACAGCAAAGCGCACCATGTGAGGCTGCAGTGTGTTCACACCGGCGGCCAATTTGCAATCTTCAAGAGTCCGTTTCCTCAGGTGGCATGACCGTCGTTGCACGAGGCCGACGTGCCAGCCACCCTTGATGGACTGACTACCTGCACGGACTCTCTCTCAGAATGTTTTTAACAATACTCTCTTTGTTGCTGTATGAGGAAGTACACTATTATTTTGACGCCTCTGCTTTCGTGCATCGTGTGACACAATCACAACGGACAAAAATAAAAAGGGGGAAAAAGGTTGCTTTCAAAAGTGCAGCAGGTTTTGGCCTCGGCAGCACCTTTTGACACACCCATTTCACAATGTTTGTCAGCGATCGGCGGCGGACTAGTTTCGGGGGACATAAAGCGAGTGAGCGCCACCAACTTGCGCTGAAATGTTGTTGAGGTGACGGGAGAGGTTGTGCAAACTTTTCAAAACCAAAAAAGATCGTAGCAGTGTCCTGCCCGGACGCCCAAGGCGTGCAACTTACAAAACATCTACGCCCAGGTGGCTGACAACTTCTTCAAGGGGAAAAAAAACAAAAAACAAAAAACAAAAACATTTCCTTTATTCAATAAAGCAAACGTTTTGAACAAAGATTTCGAAATCTGAAGACATTATTCCGATTTTAAAATCTTCGTTCGTTTTGGACACTTCGGAATTTCGGTTCGTTTGGCAATTTGCATTTGCGGCACGGCAGCCAATCATAAGCCTGCTTTGTGCTTGCGGACTTTCCTGAGCGTTATAAGGTTGTGCATTTGCATCTCATTTTCCAAAGTAGATGCACAGAACATCAACCCGAGAAGATTCAAAAGAAGCTAACAACATTTATGACGCTACAAAACATAAATGTACATTATCCCGTGACTGTTAAGTGTCCTTAAGAGTTTTGAAAGGCACTTAGAAATTAAATATAATATTATTGGATATTGGATTGGATATTGGATATGCCTTTATTAGTCTCACAGTGGAGAAATTTACATTTCACAGCAGCAAAGTGATGAATGATTATTATTATTATTATTAAAAGCATCGTGGAAAGAAGAGAAGAGGACGTGGCTTATAGCAGACGACGCAATGCAAACATTGCATGATGGACAGTGTATGGACAAACGACAACTGGAGCAATATCATCGGCAAGGGATATTTACGATAAATTAAGCAAGGGAGCATTTGTGGTAGGTACATCCTTCATTAAAAAATCCTTAATACTTTGCAACAATGCTTTTTTTTGCGATTAGTCGTCTTATTGTGTTTCAAGTTGTGAAAAAAGGGGTGGGCAACTTTATGGCCAGACAACTTTGAAAAGTTGCCTGCCCTGGTGTCCGCTAATTTTTTGTCACGAGTTTCAGACACTGATCGTGGGTGGCCGGCAGGAGGAGGAGGAGGACAGACAAAGTGGCTCACAAAAGTGCCTGAAGACACGGGATCCACTTCTGAAAGGGACAGGCCACCTCGCGGAAGATGTTTTCATCACCGCTTTAGATTTGCTTACGATCACCTTTGGCATGAAAAAAGCCGCATCTGCCCCATGACTGCTAACAGGAAAGTTAATCATACGTTGGTCCGTCAATGATCACATGAAATATTTGATAATCGAATACTTTGTTGAAAGGAAAATGCTGATGACCGCTTCGTCTGCGCTCTAAACTATTGACCTTTTCATGGGACGCTTCGGTGCATACCCAGACATTTTTCACTACAGCGGCCCTACTGACACAACATCTCACCACACACATGATCGGAACCCCTTCTGTAACAGGGAAGTCATTGTTTTAATCAAACCGGTCTCGCACGCCAAGAACTTTGCTCAGCAGACTCAAGAGGAGCAGGGTCAATTAAAAAAAAAGCCCACCTTTTGTCAAGCATCATTTATGACAGTGACATTTTTTCCCCCGTTGTTCACCGTTTGTGAACTACTGACACACTTATTTGCAGATGCTGGCTAACATCCAATCAGAGCGAGTCAATGTCACGTTGCGATTGATGGCTCACTCATTCAAATGGTACCCCAAAAAAAAAGCACCGCAGCACGTCAAATCTCTTCATAACTCACAGTTCAGAATGCTACTTTTGACTTTGGCACGGTGAATGTTCCTGCTTATGTTAAGAATGCACCGCACGGTTCTGGATGGAGGACTGAAGTTCAAAGATAATTTGAGTGAATCAAAAGGCATTCAAAATACCGCATCGCTCAATTGCTTTCTGTCTGACAAAGCGTTTTGATCCGCGCTGGAGAATGCGGGGCCGGCCAAACTATTCTCAGCCGGGCCGCATATAGAGCCGGCGCAAAGACGCACCAGGCAGGAGTTTGAGCCCAGCTGTCTGACTCAAACTCGGCCACCATTTAACATCAAAACTGAATCGTGCACCCCTGAGGCTGTTTGCAGAGTGAAAGACATTCCATCGGAATGAGGAGCAACGGCTTGGATAACACGGTGCTTTATATCCGACATTTTTGTCACATTATGACTACAGGTGTGTGTAAAGGTCAAGTATAAACCGGCACGTTCGGTGCAAATGTGTTGGGTTTTTAAAATGCAAACAAAAGTCTCACCAAAAAAAAACGACAAAAAATTGGAAACAAAAGGGGCAAAAATGAGTTGATTAAAAAAAAATCTTGCAATAACATACTGACAACAAAATGTAACAGGAAATACAAATTAAATTCACAAAAAATGAAGGCTGGACATATTTAAGGAATTGAAATATTGTTTAAGTACATTTGAAACAAGCAGATTTCATGCAAGAACTGTGAGAGTTTCTCAAGAAGACCCTGGCCGGCAGGCAAGAGGAGCTATTTGCAATTTATCAGCAGACAAAATATTTGTATTGATGCCTAATCTCCATCGTGAGACCAATCAAAGGTTTCTGATCCTGTCTTAATTCCTTTCCATTTGAAAAGCATTTTAACATTTGCCAAACATTTTGTTGAGTGGCCACATTTCTCACCTGATATTGCATTTTCAGCCGTAATCACCGAGGGCGAGGCGGGCCTGTCGGTCCGGCTTCCTCTAATGAGACACAAGCATAATATCCACAGGGTCATCACTTTGTTGAGCTCCATGTCTGCAAACATAAGAGGAGAAGCGCTTCAAACATCCCGGAGCAAGCAAATCGGCGCATTGTCCCCGATAGCTAATCTTTCAAGCCGGGAAAATAACGATGAAATAGACATCAATCAATATTACTTTTCGGCCGAGGCTCCTCTTCAACAATGGCGCAAAATTGCGAGCGTTCCTCGTGATGCTTCAGATTTTAATGAGCTATGTAAAACCTGTATTTCTTCTTCCCGGGGCGCATATTAGCACAAAACGATTAGCAATTAAAATAAATGATTCAAAAACAGTTGATCCACCTGAAGATGTCAGCAGACTCACGTAACAACACGATTCCGCTTCTCATCTGATTAAAGGTGAAAATGGCCTTAAAAATGTTATACTCATTTAAATAAAGAATTTGTGTGAAATTGTACAATATTTTTTTATAAATTGTGTTTATCAATTAAATTCAAAAATCCAACATGGTTGATTTTTCTTTTTATTGAAGGGAGGGAGGTGTGAAGTTAATTGGTGATTTGATATTTTGGGCGGAGGACTGGGCTCGGAAGCGTTGCTTTTATTAAATGAAGAACAATTCGGGTAGCTTTAAAATTAGATACAATTGCCCGCGCGAAATATTGAATGAATGTAGCTTTTGAGACCCAAGAAAATAAAAATGTCGAACCTGCGCGCAACCCGCAAACACGTCGAAATAAATTCCACCGGTTCGAACATCAAAACTAGTTCGAGTGGAAGCTAGCTCGCGTGAGGAGCAAGTCGTTCAACGAAAGACGTTATCGTAGTTTGAATCGACATCTTCCGCACCGCTCGCGGAGACTTTGAACCGGTGAAGAGGAGGCCACAGGTTGAAAGTCCCATTGAACGAGTCGGGCTGTCACGAACTAGCTGCTGCAGGAGACTTCCTTCATCAGCACCAAAACTTACGTGTCATGAATAAAGAAGCGGCTTTCAAGTTGATTTCACTGCTGGATTAACATCGCTTCGGACACACAAAAAGCACGAAAGTGAGGACGCGGTCCCCTTTGGAAGGCGTCGCTTTCTTTGGACCGTTCCCGACAACGCCGAACCCGGAAAATGGAGCGAATGCTCCAACTAGGAGCAGCACAATGCGGAGACGCAAGTGGACCCTTTTCTTCTTCTCGGTTTCCCCCTTCAAGTGTCAACTTGCAACGCTCGCCCCCTAACGATCTGGAGTGCACATGGGCCTCGCTTGAGGGCGTAACTCAAGGGCGCCATCTTGTGGTTCAGTAGAGAAAAGCGCGCAACATCATCCGTCACATACTCGTAGTTACGTAGTACATACAGTCCAGTACACGAGTTCTAAATTACAGTACGATGGAGTTTCCCACCGCGCGGTGGAAGTAACGACACGCAGGAGCCAGAACAAAGACGCAGTGGTTCTACCAAGGCGTCGAACTTTAGTCCATTCTGTCCTCACTAGATTTCAAATTTTTATGTATTTTTTATTTCCTCTTCAAGTGAACAACGCAACGTTCTTCTTCTCCTTGAGGAAAAAAACAATACATCATGGCAGCTCCAGAACAATTTTCAATAAATAACATTGTGCTTGGCGTCTTCTTCTTTTCCTTTCGGCTTTTCCCTTCAGCGGTCACCACAGCGAATCAATGTCCTCCATCTAACCCGGTTTTGTGCATCCTCTTCTCTCACACCAGCTACCTTCATGTCCTTTTTGACCACATCCATAAACCTCCTCTTCGGTCTTCCTCTCGGTCTCCTGCCTGGCAGTTCAAGGCTCAGCATCCGTCTACCCATATAGTCGCTCTCTCTCCTCTGGACATGTCCAAACCATCTCAGTCTGACTTTCTCTCCAAAGCCTCTAATATGAGTTTTCCCTCTAATGGACTAATTCCTGACTCTATCCAACCTGGTCACTCCCAAAGAAAACCTCAACATCTGCTCTGCTACCTGTCTTTTCTTCAGTGGCACTGTCTCCAGTCCAAACACAATGTGTTTGGCGCTCTGCAATATATATGATTTTATTAGTGCTTTCAAAAATGGTTTCTGCTTTTTTAGCTTAATCTAAGAGCTACTACTTAGGCACACTAGGAGGAGTAGCAGTACCTTACATTGCAGGGGTTTCTGAAAAACTACAAAGGGTCCTTTTGACAACAAAATTCTTTCAAACCAATAAACATTTTCAGGCAAAAATTAGTGCATCCAAAAGATAGGCTGCCAAATGGAAAACAAAGGAACGTAGTTAATTCAATACATTGTAAAAATGAAGATTGTAAAGAGCAGTACATTGGGGAGACGAAACAAATTCTCAAAAAAAGACTATCAACATTGCAGGGATAATTCTAGTGGGCCTCAATCGGCAGTACATATGTACCTAAAAGCCAGCACCAACTCATTTGACGACAATGAGGTTAAAATCTTAGCGAAAGAAAATAGACGGTTTGAAAGGGGAGTAAAAGAAGCGATTTTTATAAAACAGCAAAAACCTTCACTTTGGATCGTGCTTACGTGACACTTCTTAGATCGTTACCACGGAGGCTTAGTTATGCTGATGAGGTGATACCAGAGCAAATGGGGCAATCAGGCCAGTCAAAGAACACAATAGGTCAGGACAATGGAGGTAATCAGTGTAGCCTGGGGGAATAGTCCTCTGCTCCCCACAACCTTAGAGCAGGAACATATCATAGCAGAGGTCTGTCACTGCCACCTCTGGACAGTAGGGATATATACATAGGACCAGAGCTACCAGCAAATTTGTGGGTTCGCTGACAAAGTCTCTTGAATGAGAAGCGGAACGTCCGACACCTTGAAAGAAAGAAGTACAGATGACGGCTGAAGAAACCTTGTCATCAATTGACCGCTCCTGGACGACTGAGAGCTTAAGCAGACGTCTTGGAGGGAAGGTCCCTCGTCAGAAGGCCTTCAGCTCCGAGCAGGAAATAACCATCACCTCATGGCTCCTGAAGTCCCACGCCGCGGTCATGTGGAAGGCCATGTTGGCGAAGACGATGAGATACTCAAACAGGGCAAAGAGTGTGTAACCTGGGTCGGGGGGGGGGGGGGGGGGGTGTCAACTATTAATTGTAATAATGGGCCACTCCAGAATTGGCGGAGAGACGCTGGCACTCAAGTACCGTATTTTCCTGACTATAAGGCGCACCCATAAGCCTTCGTTTTCTTCAAAAGATGACGTACGCCTTATATCTGAAGTCGTATTGACCTCAGAATCAGAATCAGAATCAGAATCATCTTTATTGCCAAGTATGTAGAACACACAAGGAATTTGTTTCCGGTAGAACACGCTGCACTAGTATCGTCGTCAAAAAAACTGCTAAGTGGCACTATACAGTTCCATTTTGGCTACTGTTGAAGAGTTCAAAGAGTTAATGGCTTGGGGGAAGAAGCTGTTTAAATGTCTGCTGGATTTGGTGCGCATGGATCGGTAGCGCCTGCCTGAGGGGAGTAGTTGGAAAAGGTGGTGGGCAGGGTGCGGAGGGTCCAGTAGGATTTTCCGCGCCCTTGTTTGGATTCTTGCAGTGTGCAAGTCCCCCTGTAGAAATAGTGCGTAAGCCCAGCCTCGACTGTAGCGTGTGCCTTATATTTGGAAACCTTTTATACATTTATATATTATATTTGTAAATCTTTGTAAAATTTGTAAAAAAAAAAGAGTCCAGTGCGCCTTATACACCGGAAAATACGGTCAATGTCATTTGAATTGTACAAAATAAATTACATAAAACATCAATTACAACACATTAAAAATATATGTTTTTACATATATATATGACAGAGTTGCTTGTTCTGTAGCCACAAGGGGACATAAGCCAGCCAGTGTCTTCTTGTGCCGGTCCCAAGCCCGGATAAATACAGAGGGTTGTGTCAGGAAGGAAGGGCATCCGACGTACAACAAACATGCGAATCAAACCTCTGAAGACACGATTCGCCGATTCCCTGAAGGGAAAACGCGAAAGGAAAAGAAGAGATGGCATCATACTTACTCCCCGGCTCACAGTACAAATTGTGTTTGACGTAAAAGAATGCGGCAAAAGCGCAGAAGCTCAAGTTGAGGATGAGTAAACGCACTTTCCAGTGATGGGATTTGGCATACTGGGAAAATGACAACAACAAATGACGATGATCACGTTGAAATGGAATGAAATTGAAGTCATCGCACTCACTTACCGTGGGGTTCAAGGAATACCTCTTGATGGCCTTCCACAGATGGCACGTGATCAGCATGTAGACGAAGGAGCTGAGAATGAAGAGGACGAAGCCCTTCTTGTGGACAACTAAGACGGAAAGGGACGGGCGCGCATGGGTTAAAGAAACGGGACACCTGCAAACATTTGCTTCCTCGTGCGCTCTGTGTCTATGTAATGTGTGTGTGGGCGCAGGGGTGAAATACACTTCAAATATGTGTCGCCACCATGGTCGCAACACACTCGTAGAACGCAGTTGGCCGCGGGTCATCACTTCCCACACGGTTACACCAAAGGCCCACTAACACACCCACACGCAGCTTTGGATCACCTCATTGCTTCAGTGAGTGCTTGTCGGCCATTTTATTTCATTGCCGAGATTGCTGCGCCACGACCCTCGTGAGAATAAAGTGCCTCGATAACGGATTAAAACGATTACAATTGACCCAAAACAATCTCAATTGTTACAAATGCACCTCTGAATAAAAACTCAACTCCTGTAGTAACAATGAGAACAAAAAATAAAAACAAATTGGACGCTACGTATTAGCTATCTATTTGCTAGCTATTAGCTCTCCATTCACTAGCTACGAGCTATCTATTCGCTAGCTAGCTAGCTTGCTATCTATTTGAGTTACTTCCGGGTTGAGGAAAAAACTTATCCTGAGACTGTAAAGTGACCTTGAGGGTTTTGAAAGGCGCTTATAAATGAAAATTATTATTATTGTTATTATAAAACGTAACACACTTGGGTTAAAGGGTGGGTATACAGTAGAGGGGATGTTGCGACACCTGCGTCCCTCTCCCTAAATGCCTCCAGGCAGCCCTTTTTGCACTCACGGTAGATCTCAGTGGATGACACATAGGTGAGCAGTAGCAGGCCGAGGTTCTCAGAGACGGAGAAGGCCAGGCCGAGGTAGGCTAGCGAGCGTTCGGGCAGGCGGGCGGTGAAGCGCACCTTGTAGAACCTGAAGTAAGTGAAGGCTACCAGAAGGCGGGGCATTGAGTGTAGGCCCACGCAGAGGCGCCAGATGTGGCACTCAGGGCTCAGGCTGATGGAGGCGCTGATGGACGGCAGGTAGTTGGGAACCTGCCGCGGAGCAAACCGAGCCGCGTCAACGCCGAGTGTGTGCGCCGCACCAAAGGACGCGTTATCATATCATGGTCCAACCTGGCAGTGCGTCCTGGTGGAATCTTCAAAGTGATAGATGGACGAGATGAAGACGCAGGCAACGAGGCCCATCAGTGGCAGGCTGACGATACCCACGGCGCATGTCGTGAAGGACACACGAATCGCCAGGGCCTTCTCGTTGCCGTAGGGGCCCGAAAACATGCTGCCCCTGCAAGCCTAAGATCAAAATAAATGACAGAAACGGAAACTTTGGTCCTCATATTGTGACCCAGAGGAGCAGCTTTGACATGAAGTCGGTCGTTTGTGTTTGGGCCCGCAAAGCCATGAGTGGATCTTTTCTGAACGCATTTATGCTGTGAGCTCGAGTCTGCGATGGATGACCCTGACTGACAGGTAAGCAAAGAATTTCGGCAATGTCGCGTACCTTACCAAAATATTCACTCTTGAGTTCAGCCTCCATGCCAGGCAGGATCCCCGTCCGTGGTGAAAAAAATATCGCATCGTCACAAAAACGCAAGGCAAGTGCTTTAAATAGCCCAGGCATGAACATTAGGATGGAGGTGTGGGGAAAAAATACATTTTGACACGGAAGGTTTCAACCTGAAGCTATGGCGGATCACGTGAACCCACACACCTCAGTCAAGTCCTGCGGCAAATCCCATTTTTGTGTCTTGAAAACACTCTGATGCAGGAGGTGTGATGCGAAGAACTGACATGCATCATCATGCTGCGATGAGCAAAATGAAGCCTTGCGAACCAATGGGACGACTCCCTCCAACAAGCTCCTGTGAGAAGCCAATCGGCAGCATTTTGGACCAACTGGAGTCTCTTGAAGGCTGAGTCCGAATGAGAGTTGATCCAGACGAGATGTTCGTGAAGAACCTTTCGAGCTAAGTGGTCAAGGAGATTTCCATCAAACGCCGACGGGATCAATATGGCTACACATGCTTGGATGAATAAGGGCCAATCCATTCTCGCTTTTTCAATTTCTGCCTCTCGATGTCACTGAAGATGGTATATCTCGAGAGACACACAGATTATATAGAAATGTCTGTGTAAGATCTCAGTCGTACAGGAGTGGTCCATCAATGAAAAGGTTTCTTCAGCCGTCAGCTGGACTTTTTTCAAAGAAGTACAGATGACGATTTTCTCCGGAGGACCCGGTTTTCTCCGGGTCCTCCAGTTTACTTCCACATTCCAAAAACCTGCATGGCAGGCTGATTGAATACTCAGAAATTGTCCCTTGGTGTGAGTGTGTGAGTGAATGGTTGGCTGGCAACCAATTCAGAGTGTCCCCCACCTAGTGCCTGAAGACGGTTGGGATAGGCTCCGTCACCCCCCGCAACCCGCAACCCTACTGAGGAATAAGCGGTACAGAAAATGGATGGATGGATGGATAAAGTGAAACCGTGGTGATCGGTGTGTCAAGAAATAAGGAAGCAATTCCAATCGCTCACCTTTATGTGTGGCTCTTTCTTGTTCACAATCGGATCTTTGTCCCTTCAGGAGTCTTAAGTTGATTGGTGGGCAGATTCGGTCGAAAACGTCACTTTATATTGGAAGGACATTTTCCAGACGACCGCATAGTAGAAGTTGCTCCGATGACACAGAGCTGGGGCTTACGAGATGACTGCCACTGGAACACAAGATCACTTATGATAGCCGAGGTGTGCCTCAATTGGACCGCATTCCGCGACTGGCATTGGGTGGCTGGTATTGGGAGAATGTCAACAACAACATCATGTCATCCTGTGTGCCACGCCCACCGTGATCGCCTTGGTTGATGGTGATGTATCAGGAAGTCCAAAACGGAAACAAAGATGAGAAAGCGATGTTTAAAGACGTTCGTATAGCGAATTACCCCAACAGCTGTCACAGCGAGGGGCGATCCATCCTGCGGGGGCTTTGGCCCACCATCTGCCATGTCTGAACCAGCCGATTCCCTTATGTTATTGCAGTAAAAATAAAGAATGACTCGTACTGGTAGATCGTCATCTGAAAAAAAAAATAAAATAGGGGTCATCTTTTCTAAGAGAATACGTCAAACTGGGAGACTTGAATCAAACCGATATGGCTAATTTCAGGACTTTGGACTTTCCCGGTTCCAAGTTACACAAGTAAACTTGGGCAAAGTCCAGATGTAAAGAAGAAAGTGAGCAAGGACTCAGTGTGAAGTGTGTGTACAGTATGTGTGAGTGTGCATGCTAGCTTTTCAAGGACTTTGATGTACAGTGATACCGCGTTTTACGAACGCTTTAGCTAACGCACTTTTCGCCTTACGAACATTAAATTTGCGAGATTACAATCTTGGCATATGAACTAGTTTCTGGGAAACACACGGAGCGCCACGGTGGGTGGCGGACTAGGTGGCAGAAGAAGATCATCGACAAACACGAACGAGGTGTGCGTTTGTGACTTAGCGTCCAAGTACCAGTATGCTAAATCATCCATTGCTACCGTCCTTCGGAACAAAGAAGCTATGAAAGGTACGTGTGTTGCTAAGGGTGTTTCCGTGTTGTCTAAGCAATGGTCTCAGACAATAGAAGAAGTTGGAAAACTTCTGTTAATTTGGATTAACGAGTAGCGAGAGAAAGCATGGCAACTTCACTCAGATATCATCAAGGGGCAACCTGGAATCCATTGATGATTTCAAGGCTGGCCACGGATGGTTTGAGAACTTTAAGCATTGTACAGGGATTCATAGTGTCATTCGTCATGGTGAGGCAGCCAGTTCTGACGATAAAGCTGCCGAAGCTTACAAGGAATCATTCCTCACGATGGTGGAAAAAGATGCCTAACTGGACTTTCATTACGCAGGAAGGCGTCTGTGTAAGCTCTCAGTCGTACAGGAGTGGTCCATCGATGAGAAGGTTTCTTCAGCCGTCATCTGTACAAAAGTGAAGGTTTCGGACGTAACCTTCACTTTTGTACAGATGACGGCTGAAGAAACCTTCTCATCGATTACGCAGGAAGAGAAGTCTGTCCCTGGGCATAAGCCTCTGAAAGATAGGATAACACTTCTTCCTACAGACCTTATGGAATGTAGGAACAGTAACTCCCTCCCTCCCACCTCCTCCCACTCCATTCCATCAAGCCATCAACGACCATCACAAAGGTAAATAAAACGACTTTATTATCCAGTACATTTTATTTCTCAATTACAATACAATAGCACATTTATTATACACAAAATAAGGTATACTTTGTGTAGTTTTAACACATATTTAGTAGAAAATTATGTTTTATGAGGACCTGGGAACGGATTATTCTCATTTTAATGGTTTCTTATGAGAAAGTAATGTTTGAAAGAACCAATTAAGTTTGTAAGTTGAAGTATCACTGTATTTTAAAAGAGCTTGATGCAACTTTTTTATGCCACTTTGAGACAAAATGGGAGCTTTTACTCTGGGATTTGTACGAGTGTAGATGAAAAAGTTGCACAAAATAGGACTTGATGTGACACGAGGGAGATTGTCACGGTTTGCCAGGTGGTGATGGCGGGTGCGGATCCCAAAAAGCAGGCAGGAGGGAGCAGGAGGTTGTATTTGAGAAATTGTATTAAAATAAAGTCAGCAGGAACAAAATGTAAAACATCAAAATCATATGAATGGAAAAAATACAAAGTATCAAAAGAAAACCAAGATTAAAAGTCCGCCAAGATTAAACAAACACATGCACTGCACACAGTGCATACAATTGCATCCCACAGCATACAATGTGTTCAACAGCATTCAATGACATTTAACAATTACCCGACACCGAATGGTCATGCCAGGTGTCCTTTTGAGTGTGACTGATTGGAAACGACCGGCACCTGTGCAGGTGCAGGCGGGGCCAAAAGCGCCACCCGTTGGTCGCCAACCAGATCATGACAGAGATGATGCAAAAAAATAGGGCACTGGGTTTTCATGGGAGACGATGGGAACAAATGATCCTTTACAGCAGGGGTCGGGAACTAAGAGAGCCATCAGTCAAATATTTAGAAATGTTTTTCAGTGAGAGCCACAGACACACACACACACGCACACGCACACATGCACACACGCACGCACACACACACACACACACACACACACACACACACACACACACACACACACACACACACACACACGCGCGCACACACACACGCAAACAGGCACGCGCAGCCACTTTTCAACAAAATATCAGAATGTATTATTTAAAATAACTTTGTGATAGTACTTATTGTTAACATGAATGGTTTTCCGTTCCTCGTGATTGGTAAAAATCCAGGCAAACGATCAGAATGAAATTCAACTTGCCGGTCCAGAGGCGAAGTCACTGCTATCTCGCCTGCACACGGCTCATAAGCTTCCACACTTGCTATCTGCAATCTACTTCTCGCAGAAGTATATTGATGCTAACGTTAACATGGGGCTTGTTAAAATGTCACTGACGTTCGACTGGCATCTATGGTATTGTTTCATTGCAAATTAGAATCAGAACATTTTCTCTCCTCAAAGGCTAATGCTGCGGTGCATTCAAGCTGAAGTGCACTCGATGGGCTCATTTAAAGGGCCGTTTACCTGTTTCAACATGACGGCCGGTATCATCCAATCAAAACGGCGCCTTCGGCCAACCTAGGTCAGTGTCATCCAATCAAAATTGCGCTTTCCGCGAGCCATATGCAATCATCAAAAGAGCCATAGATGGCTCGTGAGCCATAGGTTCCCGACCCCTGATTTACAGCAAGGGTGTAAGTCATTTTTTGCCTTGGGCCACATTGTAGTGATGTTTCCTCTCGGTGGCCGTTATGAATTTACATGTTAAGTTTCAGAAATCATAAATCGGGAGATTTTCGTACTTGCGACTCTGTGGTGTATGTTAAAATAATGTGAGCATTACAAAAGTGTAAATTAGAAGTAAATAATACACAAATGCTTTCATTATTTATCCATTCAATAATGAGTATAAAAATGTATATTGATTTTTACATTTCAGACGCCGAATCAGACGCATCTCGGACTCAGACCTGGACAGACACACAGCTCGCAGAGACCTGCTCAGCATCGCACGGAGTTTCACGGCACGACTTGCTCGACTCCACGCCACGATCAGGCTCTGCGCGACACCTGCCTGGGAGATCTGACAACAAACCTACTTACAAATAACGAGAAACATCAAACTCTTTATCCTCACCAAATTGTGAGATTGAACTTGTATGGCCTTTGGAATGTTTCATACCCTCCGCATATTACATATAGAGCGCACAACAAATTAATGAATAACTAGTTTTCAAAATGTAAGTAAAAAATAATGACCTGTAGTGATTTACATGGGGCCATTTGAAATGTTGGTTTGCACTTTAGCAAGCATCATGGAATTTTGCAAGTTTTATTTGCTTTTGCGGACGGAATAACATAATGTGGAAGGCCAGATTTGGCCCCCGGGCCTTGACACCTGTAATTTACACCAAAATTAGAGGATTTTGTCAAATGAGCGACCGTTCCATTTCTCCTGCATTCACAGTCTCCCAATGCGCCCACAGCAGATTTGCTCGGAAGCTCCTCAGTCATCTATTTGACAATTATACAAGCGCTTTGAGGCCGGTGGAGGACACTGATGCCGTTCTTAATGTCACCCTGCAGGTCACTCTCTGTCAAATCATCGACATGGTAAAACCTGTAACGCTGTACGGATTTGTGTTATATTCTTCCGGAGTTCGTGGCAACTGTTAGTAAGAGATGTTTTCCAGGATGAGCGAAATCAAATACTGACGGCCTACTTATGGATACGACACCCATCTGAAATGGAGTAAGGAGGACTATGATGGCCTCGATACCATCCGTATACCTAGCAGTTATGTATGGAGACCTGATATTGTCCTATAGAACAAGTAGGTCGGACTGGTGTCGAGATTCCATTCTATGCGGTTTGGATCCCAAAGACACAAGCTGGACATTCCTTAAAGATGTTATTCATGGGAGTGTGCGGACCTCGCGTATGGTTTTTACCACCAAATGGACCAAGTGGAGCGTGGTTGATTGGTTCTTGAAAGTTGGTATCCTCAACTTTGCCTAACTGGAAATGCATAAAACCCAAACAGAAATGACTGCGGAACGGGTCCAATAACGTGTGGACCCGTCCCACGGTGGGAGTACTTGTGTCTTTTCAAGGGTTTTCGCTAAACCTGTGCTGGATTCAACGTCGTCTTATGTTACAATGTTGTGACTGTTTCCCGGTCGTCTTGCGTTAATGTGTCCAAGGTTGGCTGGATTTTTACCGTCATCGTGTGTAAACTGTACAATGCTCTTATTATGACCAATTTAAGTTGCAGAGGGGCTTGGGTCAAGTTAAGAACAATTTCCCCATTGTGGGACGAATAGAGGTTTTCTGATTCTGATCTTATTATTCTAAAGCTGCACAACATTGAGAGGATTTACAGTTATAGTTGTATTAAGTTCACCCTGTCTACTTGATATCTAATTTAAAACAGATTCTTATCTTACAGACAGTGTATTGTCAGTGTTCAAATACCTGACATGTTTCGAAGGCGGAAGTAGACGCCGAAACATGTCAGGTATTTGAACACCGACAATACACTGTCTGTAATATAAGAATCTGTTTTAAATTAGGATTTACAGTTGCTTTGGAGCGGAACCGGAGCTTCAAATTCCAATGTAGGACCCCCTTTGAAGGGCATGCTTCACAAATTGAATAAATGCAGTCCACTTCTCAGCGGGGCATGTGATTGTGAATTTCAGCGCCGATGACCCCTTCACGGGCCCCATGGATACAACGTGGTGATCCGCCACGACGGCTGCATTACGTGGGACTCACCGGCGATCACGAAGAGCTCCTGTAAGGTGGACGTGTCATTCTTTCCCTTTGACGCGCAACAGTGCAGATTCACCTACGGCTCGTGGACCTGCAATGGCAACCAGCTGGACATCCTCAACGCCGTGGACAGTGCCGACCTGGCCGACCTGGTGGACAACGTGGAGTGGCAAGTCCTGGGTATGGCGGCTAAAAGGAACGTCGTCTTTTACGGCTTCTGCACTGACCCTTACCCTGACGCCACCTTCACGCTGAAACTCAAGAGGCGGGCCTCCTTCTACGTCTTCACCCTGCGTTATGATCTCCTTCCTGGCTCCGCTGGGCTTCTACCTGCCGGCGGACTCTGGAGAAAAAGTCTCTTTAGGCGTCACCGTGATGCTGGCGCTGACCGTCTTTCAACTGCTGGTTGCCGAGATCAGGCCGCCGTCGGAGAACGTACCGCTCATCGGTAGGGTGAAAGCTCGATTCATCACCAGGATGACTGAGGTTATATTGTGTGATCACAACAGCCGAGTTTAATACTGGCTCCGAATGATCCCAGCCGTGGGAGAGAAAAAAAGGCTAAAATTAAGCAGCTGAAAGCTCCCGAATCACTGCGGTGGTCTTTAAAGTGAGGAATCAAAGGACAATAATTTAGTTTTGTGAATCTACATGTAATCGTAACAATGAGAGGGATCAACATTTAGTCTGTTGAAAGGCCTGACCTAGGACAACAAATCGGTTTTGGATTGAGGGTGAGGGCAGGGGTGTCAAATCCTGGTTTCTAGACTACTTTTCCTTTAGGTTTACCTCGGTAAAATGAGCGAGCACAACCAACTCACATGAAACCGTATGCATTGTTTCTCATCAACAGGAAAGTACTACATTGCCACTATGACCATGATCACGGCCTCCACTGCCTTGACCATCTTCATCATGAACGTTCACCACTGCGGGCCCGATGCCAATTCCGTCCCCAAATGGGCTAAGAAGGTCATCCTGCAGTTCCTGGCCAGAATGTGCTTTGTTTATGAGGTCGGGGAAAACTGCATGTCTCCCCCGTCCGAGACGTGGGAACCCCTACCAGCTAAGAACTGCGACACCAACGGCTCGGCGGGGGTGATCGGGGAGGAACAGACCTTTCGAAGGGAGACGGCTGACCTGTGCCGTGCGAGGAGATGCCGGAAAGGTGGCGTGAGCAAGAGGGTGGCATCTATCCGGGCGCCCTGTGACGAGAGACGTCTGCTCTTGCCTAATGTGGAATACATCGCCAACTGCTACAGAGAGCAACGGGCCACTCAAAAGAGGACTGGCGAGTGGAAAAAGTTGGCCAGGGTCCTGGACCGCTTCTTCATGTGGTCCTTCTTTATCATGGTCTTCTTCATGAGTCTTCTCATCTTGGGCAAAGCCGTCTGACATCCAACCATTAGGTTCAGTTCATTCATACTCCACATTAGCGCCTTGCAGGGGTACCGAATGTTGTAGTATTTGCGAAGCGTAAAATTGGAATACTGTATTTGTTCAATTAAAATGGTCAGTCTAAAATCCTATCGGCCCCTGCTTACTTTGGAGTCATTTGTAGCCCAATTAATTAACGGACCACTCAGGCCACGGTGAGTCTCCTGGGTGGCAAGACACAATTAGTCCTTTCCAAAGGTCCTAACCGCTGCCGCATTGTGGCCATTAACGATGTGAGCAGAGTTCCAAGGGACTCTGTGACCCCTTGAAAGGTTCAATTAGCGCTACACATTTCCCAAGATATAAACAAAAAGGCCCATTTGTCAACTTGTGATGGCGTTTTGACGATTTGGTCTATCCTTTTGCGCTGTTGACCGTGAACACGACATCTTGTTGGAGATCGATAGTGCAGTCAAACTTCATACTCATACAGAAACCTCCAAATCATAGGCCACGTTTGCTACGTATTATCAGAATTAGGTTTTCTTTACGGTGTGAGTGAAAGGAAAACAACAAGTGCCCCCAGGAAGTTCTAAGTCCACAAAACAAACAAGGGGTCACATTGGGAGGTGTCATTAAACACACTAACAAATGGCCTTGACATTGGCGCAGAGGAGATGAAACGTAGCCTTCAGGGACTAATTACCATCCTAGGCAGTGAGTTAATAACAAAAAATATATACACATTATCTGCATCGTTCCCAAAGGAACTCATTAATAATAACAGGGTGTTTTGACAGCAACGAGGCTGATGTAATTCTGGATGTTTCTAATACTTAGTTTCATCTGTTTATTTGTTGTATTTGATGGGGGGGGGGGGGGGGGCGAGAGGGTTACTAAGTACCAAGGGGGGTTGGTATTGTGGTCGATTTGTCTTTCTTTCAAGGAGTGCTCACGAAAGCTCCCAATAGTGGTGCAGGGTTTGGATCCAGTTCCGACCTCCCTTTGTGGAGTTTGCATGTTCTCCCCGGGCTGTGTGAGTTTTCTTCGGGTCCTCTGGTTTCATCCCACATTCCAAAAACAGGCATGGGAGGCTGATTGAACACTGTGTGACTATGAGCACCAATAGTCTCCGTGTGCCTTGGCTCCCGGTTTGCGTGTCCCCTGACAACCGCCCGAAGACAGTTGGGATGGGCTCCAGAACCCTACGCGACCCAAGTGCAATTCGAAAACTGAATGACTGAATGAATGAATGAATGGAACATAATGGAATGGAATGGAAAGTTCGAGTGGCACTAGTGATGAGCCTCGATGAGGAGCATTTTTTTTTTGTGACTGGGCATTGGGGTAGTGGCCGGAAATTGTTAACCAGCGGCCTCTGGGTGAAAGGCAGGTTGCGCCATGATACCGCCAAAGACCGCAACCAATTAAAAAAAACGGTGCTGAAGTGATCAGTCTTTAGCCACTGTTGCTGATGTCACAGAACTTCAGATAAACAAGCCAATAGTCCCAGAGGAGGGCGGTGATGTCATCCGTTTATCGTTGCCATTAAAAGCAGGATGCGGGGAGACCCTCCTTCATTCCTCGCGCCCGTTAATGATCCACTTCGATGGACGCGTCCGATTGCGCTGCGTGTGTCGAGTTCGAAACGTCCAATGAGTCCGCGGGTGCCATGGCCTATGTGACCTTGGACACATTCGTCGTCCCGCCTGGGGGCAAGTACCCCATCTTTTTAGCCGGAGTCTTGGTCTACTCGTTCTCCGTCTTGTGCAACGTGACGCTGCTGTTGGCGATCACGCTGAGCCGCAACCTGCATAAGCCCGTCTACTTCATCCTGCTCAGCCTGCCGCTCAACGACCTGATGGGCATCACGGCCATGCTGCCCAAAGTCCTGTCGGGCATCGTCGGCGAGAGCGGGCTCACGCCGTACCCGCTGTGCGTGCTACAGGCCTTCGTGCTACACCTGTACGGTGGCGGCATCCTCTTCATCTTGGCCGCCATGGCCTTCGACCGTTACGTGGCTATCTGCATGCCGTTGCGCTATGCCGCCATCATGACCCCTAGGGTGGTGGTCGGCGTCGTGTCGTCGGCGTGGACTCTGGACTTGATCCTGATCACGGCGCTCTTTTCCTTGCAGAGCGGGCTGCCGCGCTGCCGCATGCACGTGGCGAACGTGTTCTGCGACAACCCCTCGCTGCTCAAGCTCAAGTGCGGCAACACGACCCTCAACAACATCGTTGGGCTGGTCAACACGGCCGTCATGCAGGCGGTCAGCGTGTCGGTCCAGGCCTTTTCCTATGTCAAGATCTTGATCACGTGCCTGGTGACCAGGCGCGCCGAGCCCAAGAAGAAGGCGGTCAACACCTGCGTGGCTCAGCTGGTCATTCTGATCGTCTTTGAGGTCGTTGGCACGTTCACCATCCTGTCGCACAGGTTCCAAAACGTCTCTGGTGACTTGCAAAAGGTGATGGGCGTCTTGATATTCCTCATCTCGCCTCTCCTGAACCCCCTCGTCTACGGGCTGTACACCAGTGAAATACGAAACACTCTGCTCAGGGTTGTGAAAAAACGAGTTTTTGTCTAAAACGTCCATCATGTGGACAGTCGGGATATTGTGCTTTGCTGTAAAATGTAACCTTTACAGGTGAAATTGAATGTGACCTGCTCTCAACGTTGTCATCTGACTCACACATTGTCAACAGCATGAAGGGGAATGTTTCTATAATTGTTTGAATAGAACCGGCAATCCATAGGATCTATTCAAGGATCAAACGCCTGATGTGAATTTTGCAACTCTGCCCTTTGTCAGCAAACAAATAGCAAGTTGTGCCAAAAGTATCAAAACAGGCTAATTTCTTCTGACAACATCCTGCCCAAAGCCTCGCAAAGGCGTCGTGTGGCCGATCAGTTGTTGGGTGGTGTCTTGGTCTTATATTTTCATAAATGTCTACTGCAAATAAAAGAATGAGTGATTTCATACGAGCTGGCTATTAAAAATAAAGTAAAATGGAGCATCGCCCTCGCATTCAAACCTTTCCCCATTCTGGCTCTTTTTGCCTCAATATTATATGACTCTTCTTGGAACTTGAACTGCAAGAAACTTTGCAAGGGCAAATATGACAATTGTACTTCAACCTTCACCGCACTTCAGCCATTTGAATGTAATTCTAAATGGCCTTCAATACAATCTGTACTACTCAAACTACAATAAATACTACAGCTGTCTATGACTTCAAACACTCGAGTTTCTACTATTTCGTCCCCTGAATATATTTCATGTGTGATCATAACATTTTCAATGCCCGTACAAAAGACACAATATATTAACCATATATAAACAAATAAATAAATAAGTGTATGAATGTGTATGTGTGTCAGTACCCAGGCCATGAAACCACTGTTAATGTCGAACTATTTCAAACACTATGTTCTGTATTCTTCAAAGTTTTCTGCAGCTTCTATACTTAATAGAAATGTACAAAAAATGCACGCCATTTCTCCAGTTGGCCCCCATTGAAGTTTCCTTTTTCTTTTTGTTCCCTGATGTGGTTTTGAGTCAGCCAGTTGGGGGATTTATCTGGGGGGGGATGCTGTTAATACGTATTTGTCAAATGTAGGCTTGTGTAGCCCTTTGAGACCATTTTGTGATTAAGGGCAGTGCAAATTGACAAGTGTCATCGTCATCCTTGATACCCAAAAAAAGAAAACAATCTGTCCCTTGTTTGAGTCGTAAATATTTTTTTTCTTCGTTCACGTTAAAAACCATGGCTTGTTGAGCAACAGAGAGCGATAGAAAGATGACATGTAGAGAGATATACTGTACATACTGTAGATAGCTACATAGATGGACAGACAGATGCACAAGACAGACAGAATTACAGCTCGAGGTAATACTGACTTGCCGGTTCGATATGCCAATTTAAGGACAACCGACGTCTTCGGACAAGTTGTGTCCATAATTTGTAAAATCACTTCAAATGACTTCTACTGAGCGTATTTTACAAAGATTCCATCGCATATAAGCTATATTTTACGTTTTAAGACTCGCGCTGAATATTAAGGAAGTCTTGTTTTTGAGTTGATTTGGAACGCCCCTGACCGAGAAAGCGACACACAATGCATTTTGCGGTACTTTGTTTGGTCTGAAAACTTGTTGATCCGCGTTGATGGCGAAATTAAAAGGAAAACACATAAATAACGCGATGGTGAATCGTTGTGTGTTGCACCAAGACAACTATTTGATTTTCGCTGACACAAATTCCCAGTAGACAAATCAGCCCATTTCTAACGGAGCTTGGGCGCCATCTTCTGCATTTTCTGGGATGCTACATTGCTGTCCTTGATGGCTCAAATTGATATGGAACGACTCCTTTAATCGATTGCAAACATTTGTGCTTTCCTCGTCAGAACTATTTGAATCATCTTCATAACTGGATGAGTAACAACAAAGCATCTTCTCCGAATCTGAATCCATTGTTTTGATTCTTGAGCAAGGTAAGACGTCTTGGCGTGACGTCACGGACTGGGGGCGGGACTTTCTGAAAATCCCCAATTCGCAGCTCAATTTGTTGCAGTCATTTTTGTTCGTGTTTTGCATTTGACTAAAAATATCAGCCTCCGTGTTGTGGGTATTTTAGATGCTATAAAACGTTTTTCTGATGTAAGTTAGGAAACAAAAAAATGGTTTCGGTTGTCCTTTAGGTGAAGGGTCGATCATGTAAGTTGGTCGGTGGACGTACAAACTGATAGACATGAGACAAAGACCGACAGATGGAAATCCTCAAGAGATGGACTCTGAATACATCTCCTGTCGCTATGCTGTTGTTGTGTTGATGAGGTTGACAAAGACCAAACCCCTTCAAGCTCCCAACAGAGTTTTCAGTCTTGTCTCTCATTTCCTGGCATCTACAAAAGCAGCGCCTCGCCCCCGTACCGTCTCGCTCATTGACACCACGGTGTCGCAATGACCGCGCGTGTGCCTTTTCTTATTATTGTAGCACTAGAATCGAATGCTAAACCATAGCTCTCCCGCATGCAACACTAAGGCGCCACATTGGTAAGTATAAACTTACGTCCATCCCTGGAAAATCAGGCATATCTATCTATCTATCTATCTATCTATCTATCTATCTATCTATCTATCTATCTATCTATCTATCTATCTATCTATACATCCATCCATCTATTTTTCCCATAGAGGTATGACATGCACTTCAACTGTTGCCCGCTGTGTTCACTGTTTCAGTTAAATGACTGACTTCTTTGAAATTCTGAAATTCAGTGATGAGCTCAATCATTCTTTTCAATGACGAATCCCTTGACACTGGAGCTTATTTCTGTCACGATCTGGTTGGCTTCCAAAGGGTGGCGCTGTCGGCCCCGCCTGCACCTGCACAGGTGTTGGTCGTTCCAATCAGTGGCAGTTAAAAGGACTCCCAGCACACCCAGTTGTTGTCGGGTCATTGTATGTTTGCTACACCCTGTCAGATTTTGTTCCTGCTGACTTTATTTAATACGATTTGTCAATTACACACTGCTGCTCCCTCCTGCCTGATTTTTTTGGGATCCACCATCATCACCACCATGCAAACCGTGACAATTTCAAAGTTTATAAAAGCATGGACATCTAGCATTTGTGTGTGTGTGTGTGTGGCTGGCCGAGTTCCTGGGACAAGATTCTGTGCTCACTTTGTGTGTCGGGGAGAATAAGATACCTCGCTCGTAATCACAACAATACGGTTGAATACTTTGAGGGACCTCAGTCCCTTTGGTCGCTTGCTCCTATACATTGAGAATATCCATTATCGCTTCAATACAAGACTATTGCATTTTCCGGGAGCTTTAACGGTATTGACGGGCGGCGAGTTATTTTGCCGTCTGCGGCGGCGTTGGTACGATGTCGGCGATGTTGCGTGCAAATGGTGAAGATGCGTGAATGCATTTCAGGCAAGATGGAGACTCCGTACAACGTGTCTTCCACGCTGGCGTGGCGGCATTTCCACATTCCCCCCGAAGGCACGGTGGCAGCCTTCCTTTTTGCCAGCCTCAGCTACACTGTTATCCTTTTCTGCAACCTGCTCCTCATCCTGACCATCGTGCTGAGCAAGAACCTGCGGCAGCCCATGCACCTGTTCCTGCTCAACATGCCCGTCAATGACCTGCTGGGCTCGTCGGCCTTCTTTCTGCAGCTCCTCAAGGAGTTGCTGAGCGACTCGGGCCGCATGTGGCACCCGGCGTGCGTGACGCAGGCCTTCTTCATCCACATCTACGCAGCGGGCACCGTGCTCATCCTCGCCGCCATGGCGTACGACCGGTACGTGGCCATCTGCCTGCCGCTCAAGTACAACGTGGTGATGACGTACAGCCACGTCATGAGGATCATCGGCGCCATCTGGCTGACCTGCTTGCTGATGATCGGCGTGCTCTTCTTCCTGGTTTTGCGCCTGCCCCGCTGCCGTTCGGCTATCAGCAACATCTACTGCGACCATCCAACCCTGCTCGCTCTGGTGTGCGCCAACACCAGCGCCAACCACGTGTACGGCCTGTTTATTGTGGCCGTCACCCAGCTGCTGGCTAACGGCGTCATCGTGTACACTTACGTACGCATCCTGCTGGTGTGCTTCCGGGCCAGGCAATCCGACACCAAGGCCAAGGCCCTGCAGACGTGCGCCACGCACCTCTTTGTCTTCCTGCTGCTCGAGTCTCTGGGCCTTTTCACCATCATCTCCTACAGGGTCAAGCGCGTACCGCCCACTTTCAGGAGCTTCATGGGCTCTTCCACTTTCATTTTCCCGCCGTCGCTCAACCCCATCGTCTACGGGATCAAGACAAAGGAGATACGGGACAACATAGTGCACTTTTTTAGGAGTAGAATACTTAAATCCTGTGTCAGGGATCTACGTTCGTCACGCTCCTAGGTTTTTATGAAGGCAACAAACGGCCCCTTTGCTACAAATTCCACCCATCATGTACGTGTATTTCATCGGTAGATGCACTGTCTGAAATAACGTTTGCCCGGATGCCCGGGGCGTGCAACTTTTACGTCGAGCGTACGACTTACAGAACGTCTCCGCCCGGGTATCCGACAACTTTTTCAAGAAAAAAAAAAAAAAACGATATTTTTTTTCAAATCAAACGTTTGCTTTATTCCGATTTCGAAATCTTCGTTCGGTTTGGAAATTTTGGAATTTCGGTTCGTTTGGCAATTTGCATACTCGGCAGCCAATCAGAAGCCTGCATCAAATAACTTTGTGCTTCCGGGTGCATTTGCTATCATTTTTCAAAATAGACACACAGAGAAGACAAGAAAAATGGATACGTGGTTAGGAATCAAGCCAAAACCTCAGCCCTAGAAGTAAGATTCAAAAGAAGCTAACAATATCAATGACGCTACAAAACGTAAATGTACATTTAAAGCATGGTGGAAAGAGGACTTCACATGGCTTGTAGCAGACGACGCAAAGCAAACATTGCATTGTGCAACATGCCAAACAGTGGATGGACAAACCACAACTGGAGCAAAATCTTCAGCAAGGGAGATTTACGATAAACTAAGCAAGGGAGCATTTGTGCGAGGTACGTCAATTAGTGTTGTTCTGTTATATATTCTGATTAGCAATCCTAAATACTTTGCAACAATGTTTTTTTGTGATTAGTCGTCTTATTGTGTTTCAAGTTGTGAAAAATGGGGCAGGCAACTTTATGGATGGGCAGGCAACTTTTCAGAGTTGTCTGCCCCGGTGTCCGCTAACTTTTTCTCATGAGTTTCAGACACTCATAGATGGATAGATGCGGCTGAATATCCTGTGTAGTCAAATTGTGTACACTCAGACAGAAGAACGACTTTGTCTTCATGTCCACAGTTACAAAATGTGATTCGGTTGAGATCGGGATGTCGTTGATGTCATTTTGTGAAGTTTGTAGTTGCTGTTGTCATGTGCCGTGAGATTTGTGTCATGTAAGAAAACAGGCATTGGCTCAATAAAGCCTTCAATATGCTACGTTATGAATTAATAGCCGACAGGTGGAGCCACAGTCAACACAATCGATCTTCGGAGCCCAAATTGGAAAACTTTTTTGCTCTTTGGTGTTTTGTTGCAAACCAAATGCTGGTCATAGTAGGAAACATACACTGACAAACACCAGTCAAAGTAACCTCCTCATATTGTACACACACACACACACACACACACACACACACACACACACAAGAACTTCACTTTTCAATGTACATGGTTTTGAATGTTGGAATTAACTTGAACACTTTCCAATCGTAATACCAAACGCCTTTTAGATGAAAACATTGCAATTTCTGAATGTATCGTTTTCCACCTCTCGGGAATAAATCAATTTGGCTTTGGTGTCATGTTTTTGTTCGTCATCGACGACAATCCACAGGGATTTGCGTGTCGCGTCTGGTTTCACGTTTGTTGCTCGTTACCTTTCATGACTTATTTTGTTTGTGAGATGTTGATTGGAAACGCAAAGTCTCCAATCCCGCAGACGCCAGCTCGACTCTCTTAATGAGTCTCTAATGGGTGTCTGTAACAGTAAACAGAAGAAATAATGCTTTGCGACACTTTCAAAAGTCTCCTGGGCCACAGACTTAACACGTTACTTACACAAAGACAACAATTTAGCTTTTGATTAAGAGATGTGGCAAAAATAAGGAGTTTAGCATTTGGGGGATTGACCCTATTTTCTGCAGTGTAACCACACATTCGTGTTTCAGATGTTTTATTTTTTTTTTGTAAAACTGTCATCTTTTTAAATATGCGAAAATAACCAAAATAGGCTACAAAATGGGATTACCTCATGATCAGATTCGACTCAGTGTCACAGAATGAGGTTTGTTGTCCTTGCATTTAACATTGGGTTGATGTTCAGCAGTTTGGTGCTCTTCTTGAATGCTCTTTTTGGTGTGCAAGAAATGACAGTTTTTTTGTCATACGGTACATCTGATGAGGAAGTGCGTACTGCTGAAAAATGGTGGTACCCCGCGCTCCCTTCAACATTGAAATTACAAATCCCAGGTTTTTAGAGCTCAAAGTGTGACAAGGTTTGTGAATTTTAAGATGGGCTGCAATACCAAACACAACACACGCACACGCACGCACACACACAGCCTATTAAAGGTCGTGCCAAGTGTGAAACATTAACCACAAGGGATATTTACACGTCTAATGGATTAAAAATTGCATGGGAGTTTCGCTAATATACAGTAGTGGGATTTGGAACGGATTAGGATGATCATAAACGCATAAATAAGATGAGAGTTGACACAAATTCCCAGCGGACAAATCAGCCCATTTCCAACCGAGCTCGTGCGCCATCTTGTGCATTTTCTGGCTGCTACATTGGAGTTCAGACGGCTCGAATTTATACGGAAGTACAGATACCTCAAAATGGCACAGACTAAATTCTTGAATCGATGTCAAACATGTATGCTTTCCTCTTCAGAACTATTTGAATCATATTCATCACTGGATGAGTAACAAGAAAGCATCTTCTCTGAATCTGAACTCTGTGAAGCCATTGTTTTGATTCTGGAGCAAGGCAGTGTGTGACCAATAGTGACGTCACGAACAAGCGGGCGGGACTTTCTGAATCTACCCTGCTCATTTTGTGGCAGATTTTTGGACACTTGAGGTCATTTTTATTGGTGTTTTGCATTTGACTAAAATATCATCCTGCGTGTTTTGGCTATTTTAGATGCTATAAAACGTTTTCTGATGTCAGTTAGGAAACAAAAAAATGGTGTCGGTTGTCCTTTAAGGCACTCTCTAGATTGTTCATGTGTTTTGTTTCTGGAAATTACAAGCCTTATGAAAAATTATAAATCTGAAAGGAATAAAACAGTGACCTTTTTTGTGTTTTGAGCCTTTGTCATTTACCGCATAAGCTTGCTCCAAACTATAACGTGTATTTAGTGTTTGGTGGAGTGCTCATTTTACCCCAACACAGATCGCCACGTACCAAAATGACAGATTTTTTTTTCCTATGAGCTGTGAATCAGGAAAACGGGACCTTTGAAAGTGGTCCTAGCATAGGCTTGGCGGCTGAGCAAAAGAATGACTCCTCAAAAGAAAAAAAACAACAGAAAAACATTTATTTTATGAGAGGACATTCTTGAATGTCGACAGCTGCACTTTGATATTTTGGTGGGATTGCAACAAAATCAAAATGACAGGGAAGATGGCACATGGAAAAGAAGACTTTTCAAAATAAAAACAATAGCTTACAATCAAAAGTGGGAAATCTCATTTGCGAGCGAGAGGGAACACCTGCAGCGACTTAATAATACTATGCTGCCGGTGCGGGAGGAAAAACAAGCACAAGAAAAGTCCCCAAACGGGAAGATATGTGGTGTGTTTTTTTTTTCCTCAACACTGTACAGTACATCTTAAAAACATTAAATATACACATGTTCCATCTGAACGTCAACGTGGTGGCTTGAGAACATTGTGGTTGCTTATCTGGCATGGACGCAATTCAGGTCCCTCCCGCCACTCCGCCCCCCCCCCTCCTCCTTCGTCTACTCGTCGTCATCCTCCTCGTCTTCATCGTCATCTCCCTCCTCTTCCTCCTCATCCTCGTCATTGTCGTCGTCCGCCGTCGCAGGCGCTGAGCTGGAGTCCACTTTGCCCTTGGTGCGATAAGCCACGATATCCTAAAGCAACAAAGGTCTTCAAAACCCAATGCGTCCGAGACAAAAACCAACCGTACGACAAAAGTTGACCCTCCCCCATTCAGATGCCAAACTTTGGCATTTTCAAACTTGGAGCAGACGCAGGCGCTTTTTCCGCATGACGTCTCTGACCCACTGGTGAAAAGGACACCTGGATCGTCTCCCCTTTCATCTAGAATTGCATGTAGTTTCAAGGTGTTCGTGTGGAATAATGACAAACTCCATTCGGTGATTTTATGTCAACCCCTTCCGAGACCAAGAGCAAAAATCTATGAAATGAGGAGCTCCTCCCTCAATGTAGCTTTGTCCACAGTGTGGGGGGTAAAAAAATGTATGTCGTTTCAGTCCGAGTAGTCCCTTTTTGAAAATGGCAGGTCTCGAAATCGTCATTGCAATGACCTTCAAGAAAGTTACTCCAATTTGACATCTAACTAGCTGTCTATTAGCTAGTTAGCTATCTATTAGCTATACAGCGATCTATTGGTTAACTAGCTATCCAGCGATCTATTGGTTAGCTAGCTATCCAGCTATCGATTGGTTAGCTAGCTATCCAGCTATCTATTATCTATCATCTATCTATCTATCATTTAGCTAGCTATTTAGCTATCTATCATCTAGCTACCTAGCTCGCTATCATCCAGCTCGCTATCTAGCTATCTATCATCTAGCTCGCTATTTAGCTATCTATCATCTAGCTATCTATTATCTAACTAGCTATCTATTAGCTAGCCAGCTAGCTATCTATTACCTAGCTAACCAGCTAGCTATCTATTAGCTAGCTAGCTATCTAGCACACTCGTCCTGTGACTGCGAAGTGACCTTGAGAGTTTTGAAGAGTGCTTGTCAATGAAATGTATTATTATTATTAGCCATCTATTAGCTAGCTAGCTTTCTATCTATTTGAGTTACCTCTGTGACGTGTGGCGGCCGCTGCTCACCCACAGAAAAACGTATACTATTACTGTAAAGTGACCTTGAGAGTTTTGAAGGCGCATGTAAATGAAATGTATGATTATTTATTATTATAAAGCGCTTTGCTTCAATGGCATGCTGTTGCGAAAGTGCTCGATTCATAAAGATTTGTTGGAATCTGCCCAATTGCAGCAGCAAGCCCGGACAACAGTGTTCATGCATCATCCCTTTTGTAAATTAATTTGTCTGGCAGAAAAAAAAGGAGAAGACGAAAATGTGTGGACAAAGTGTCACGGCCTATGAAGCACGTCGCGAGGTCACCTTGTCATACTTCTCCTTCAGCTTGGCCGCCTTCTTCTCGTAGGGCTGCTTGTCCTCCGTGGACGAGCCGTTCCACATCTCACCCAGCTTTTTGGCCGTGTCGCCAATGGATAGCCCCGGGTGCTCGCCTTTCACTTTTGGGCGGAAATCGCCGCAGAACAGGAAGAATGCTGACCTGATGGCGACGGCGGCGGCGCAAAGCAAGTTAACACTTTGCTCCATTGAGTTCATGTCAACTCAAAGGGTACTCACGGTGGTCTCTTGGGAGCGTTAGGGTCCTTGAAGCGCTTCATCTTTTGTCCCTTGGGGGGGATGTAGTTCTTCATCTCCGCCTCGTAGCGGACCTTGTCCTGCTTGGCCATGTCTTCAAATTTCCCTTTCTCCTTTGGGGACATTGTCTAAAACAAAAGCATCAAATATAGAATTTCGACACGCCAGGTGTGCCATTTATAGGTACTCATTTTAATATCTGTATACAGTGAGACCTCAACTAACAAACACCTTAACTTACAAACTTTTTGTCTTACAAACGTCAGATTTCTGAAAATTAAACCTTATAATAAGCACTATTTTCATAATACACACCCACCACGGCTGTCGGAGTGATCTTCAGCGGAAGCACACGACCGAACATCACCAGAAGTTAAGTTAGCAACAGTCCTCATGGAAGGTGACTCTCCTTCCATAAGCCATCAACGACCACCAAAAAGGTAAATACAACTTTATTTTACAGCACAGTTTATTTCTTTAATTACAGTCCTCATGTAATGCGCCTCTCTTTCCAAACAGCAATTCCCTTTGACCTTCGACCTCCAACACCATTCCATCAAGCCATCAATGACCATCACAAATGTAAATAAAGTGACTTTATGATACAATGCAGTGTATTTATTTCATTATAATACAATAGCACATTTATTGTACATACAATAATATGGTATGTTGTGTGTAGTTTTAAGGCTTATTTAGTTGAAAAGTATATTTTATGGAAACCCGGGAACGAATTATTCTCATTTTAATGGTTTCCTATGGGAATTTTATTTTTGAGATACACACTTTTCGCCTTACACACTCTGTCTGGGAACCAATTAAGTTCGTAAGTTGAGGTCTCACTGTATATATATATATATATATATTACATTTTATTATTGCAGTTTATGCAGCTCTGTTATCAACACATTCGGGAATGACGCTCTGTCATATTTTCAATTCCCAAATAAATTCGTGAATGGCAGTGAATAATCATTCACTAGAAAAAGGCTTTCTGCTTTCTATTTATTATGATGACGATGATGATGATTATTATTATTGAAAAAACAAAACCCGAACCAATTCCGGAATGGCACTCTACGTCATATGTTGAATTCCCGAATAAATTTGTGAATGACGTCCCTGATCCACTGCTGAAAAGGACACTTCCGCTCCTTTTTCATCTACAACCACTTCATGTCACAAAGATGGTACAGAAAGTGCTGAAGAATGAAGGACTCTCTGTGTCTTTGTGTTGTCATATTATTTGTTATTTAGTTTTTGTTCTACTTTATGTTACTGCCGCTGCTCACCCGCAGAAAACATATCCTGTGACTGTAAAGTGTCCTTGAGAGTTTTGAAAGGCGCTTAGAAAAATTATTCTTATGATTATTATTCCCTGAAAGGCCACAAGCTATCATCCAAGCTTTGGGAAAGTAGTCGTTGGAGTCAAAGAAGCGTGTGGAAGTTGTACAATTTGCAACTAATTCCAACACGGATGAACTTTTCTGTTGACATGTCCCAGGTAGGGTGAGCACTGCAGTTGAACCCAAATTTGTGAGGGTTACTTTGCCTTGCCTTGAAGGGTTGGTCATCCCTTACCTTCCATCGCTCGGAGCATTTCTTGGAGAACTCTGCGAAGTTGACACTGGCTTCGGGGTGCTTCTTCTTGTGCTCCTCTCGGCATGTTTGGACAAAGTAGGCATAAGAGGACATTTTGCCCCGCGGCTTCTTTGGATCCTTCCCCATTTTGGCTCAGCCTGTGGGGGCGCGTGGAGACACGCACATACACACGCACACACACGAAGGAAATTAGAAAAAAATAATGAATATATTAGACTAAAGACGCTCAGGCAATATGTAAATGAGAACAGAATCATGTCTGGCTAGTGTCTGCCTTTGTCTATTGTTTAATGGGGCTCGAGGGACGAGAAAGGGGAAGGAGGGAGTCTAGGTGAATGTTTTGTACATTCTGAACATTGTGGTGCTGCATTACATCACGATGAGAGCGTACTATCTGCTTTCCAGTAACCACATTGATATAAGATGGTATTTTACTATCGAGTGAATGTGTCAATGAATACATTAGAATTAGCTCCGCCCTAAGCGCTGGCTTTGTGTCCTCCGGCTTGTTAGCCGCACATTAGCACACCGAGGTAACCATCGCAAATGGCTAAGCGGAGGCCGATATCGAACAGTAGGCCGCACGCCCCCTCGATCGCTCGCAAAACGTATCGATAAGGCACGAATAAGGTAGGGAGGTTAATGGTCATTATTGAGAGGTTTTGGAAAAGGGCCAAGTTCGCCTTCTCGACGGGATGTTAGCCTCTCCGTCTCGCTACGACGACGCTAGGCTATCGTAGCACGTTAGCTCTCGAAGGTTAGCGATCCGATTCAACTGCGGACGTTAGGCTGACCCACGGCGCGAGTGTGTGTTGACATTGGGAGGAGTCACCGGCCACTCCGCGCCGCGTGAATAAATGGAACCCGTCGAGGCGCTTCTCGCCCTCTCGTCATCTCACCCCCCAACACCATCCGACAACTTCAAACCAACCGAAAGACCGGCGCGTCCCACTATGCTAGCATCCTTTCCTATTGCTGTCATTCACATAAGTTCACCCTTTTCCCCCACCCGCCCGATGCACACACACAGACGCTTCGCGCGGACGATCCGCTCCCCGGTGAAGGCTGCGCTCCACCGTACGCGATCCAACAAGTTCGTGACAAGCGAAGGCTTACCTCGGTGCGTAAGTGTCGTCTCAGACAATGGGACAAAAATCACGATGCGACGATGATGATGATGATGATGATGATGCTTGCTCGCGTGTTTATCCTGATTGTCGGCAGCCCTGCAGCCGGCGGACATTGGCTGCCGCCGAGCCCCCCGCGAGTGTCTAATTGGGCAAGCGGCCACTTGCACCGGCGGGACGGTTGGCTGCTTGTCTGGAGCGGGACGCCGTGGCGCTAAACTTGAATGGCAAACAGGCTCGCAAAATGCGAGAGGAGCCACAAATGGGACTCCATAAACAACAGTTACATTTCAATCAGATATAGATATAGAATAGAACAACAAAGTAGTCCTCCGCGTATTTACTTGACGAAGTAGCCCGTGAATAAAAAAGTACCCGTGTACAGAGAATCTCACTGAGGAGTCACTTCTGATTCAGTTTTCAAACGAATGAATCTCAAATTGACACGGTTATGAAATATTTCTATTAATTAATATATCCCCCAACAATATCATTTTAAATATAGTTTTTTTTCCCTCGTGGACATAAATGATATTAACACGAATGAATGAAAATGTACCCACGCTAAATTAGATTAGATTAAACTTTAATCGTTTTACAGTGGAGAAATGTCCCTTTTGTTTTATCGACCCTGGAAATAAAAACGGCCCAATCTGAAACAAAGATCAGGAGTCAACCAAACTGGAAAAAGACCTCCATTAAAGCACGCCACAGTTACGTATTGATTTGGAACCTTTCCTTCAAAGTTCTCGCGTTGGCCTCAAGATGTCACCAGCACCTCAAGGCCTGGACTCTACACCTCCAATACCGCGAGGATGAACTTCATACCTGTCACCCTCCACGGCTCCATGCCCTTACAAACTGTCGTATTTTTCCCTTACAAAATACAAAATAATCTTACACCGTATTTTTTTCCCAAACGTGTTTCGTTATATCATTCTGTACATATTCCAAATAAATGATGAAATTGCAAGTGTTGCTTAATTACTACATGAACAAAGCGAAAGTAACACCTGTGATCGGAATGATGCAATGGGAAATCCCCAGGCGGCAGACGCATGCGCACAGTAGCATCAAACCGCTAGCTTCGTTTGCTACGAAACAAACGATAGTAAGATAGAGGCTACCGCGGCAAAGTCGTTTGACTTGATTGATTTGCCGTTTGGTGATAGTCGGTGTATGGTACCCATAATTGACAAATTTGCTTTTTTCCGTACAGATTTTCTTGTACGTCGTACATGTCTTAAAAGACAACCGACATCACTTTTTTGTTTCCTAACTGACATCAGACAAACGTTTTATAGCAGGGGTGTCAAAGTCATTTTTTGCCGCGGGCCACATTGTAGTTATGGTTTCCTCTCGAGGGCCGTGTGAATTTCTCCACTGTGAGACTAATAAAGGCATATCCAATCCAATCCAATCCAATATTACATATAGAACACACAGCAAATTAATGAATAACTCATTTTCAAATCCGAAGTCAAGAATAATGACTTTCATTGTGGTTGACATCCAAAAAGATGAAATTTTGGCTCAGATTTTAGCAATCATCATGGAATTTAACAAGTTTGATTTGCATTCGCAGGCCGAAAAAAAATGATGTGGCGGGCCGGATTTGGCCCGCGGGCCTTGACTTTGACACCTGTGTTTTATAGCATCTATATATTTTTAGTGAAATGCAAGACACCAATAAAAATGATTTAAAGTGTGCCGAAACAGCAAAAAATTGAAACAGGAAGTGGCCAGTTTCAGAAGGTCCCGCCCCCTTGTTCGTGGTGTCACGCCAAGACATCTTGCTTTGCTCGAGAATCGAAACAATGGCTTCAGATTCAGAGAACATGATTTCTTGTTACTCATCCAGTTATGAATATGATTCAAATAGTTCTGAAGAGGAAAGCATACATGTTTGCAATCGATTAAAGAATTTATTCTGTGCCATTTTGAGGTATCTGGGAGGGGGAAATGTAGCACCAAAAAGAGGCAGAAAATGGCGACAAAGCTCCGTGGAAACCGACTGATTTGTTTCCTCACAATTTTTGTCAGCGAATATCAAATAGATGCTTGGTGTAACACACAAGGATTCACCATTGCGTTATTTCTGTGTTTTCCTTCTAATCTCGCCATCAACACGAGGTTTTCAGACCAAACAAAGTACCGCAAAATGCAACGACGTGATACAATGTGTCCTTTCTCGGTCAGGGGCGTTCCTTCAGTGACGTGACATGAGGACTCGTCACCAACTCAAAAACAAGACGTCCTGAATATTCAGCGCGAGTCTTAAAAGGTAAAATATAGTAGCTATATGCGGTGGAATCTTTGTAAAATACGCTCAGTAGAAGTCATTTGAAGCCATTTTACAAATTATGGACACAATTTGTCCGGAGACGTCGGTTATCCTTTAAATTGCATAATAAACGTACTTTGTACGGCAAAAACGTGCAGGTTGGCAGGTATGGAACTTGGAGCGGTGATGGAAGCCCTGTAGCAATGTGGTGCCCATCTTTCAAACTTAATTTTTATTCTGTGGCTTTTGACTGCGTGTGATTCGATTTTGAGTTTGACTGTTTTTGTACTTTCTGCTGTCTTTTGTCTGTTGTTGTATTGGGTAGTTTTACTCCAGGTACAAAATGTTGTATACAGTGGCAGGTGTTTTAAAGTGCTCTAGTAGAGTTGAGAATCATTGAAAAAAGTGCATCCTTGCGGTGGCTAAAAAGCCGACACAACTCGTCAAAAAGTTAGCTCGCTTTTTTTCCATTTTGCCTGCAGCTACAACAACAGCCAGCAATGCAACATGGAGAGCAGGCGGCGCACACTTCTACTTCACTGCCAAATCCAAAGAACTCAATTATTTCACGTGACACCTTTCTGTCAAGGTGAACTTCCTTTTATGGCTTTGCAATCGACTGGAACACACTTGGGAGAGAAAATGAATGGCCTCCAAAGACGGAATGAACCAATGAGGTGGCTTCTGATGATACATTTCATTACAGCTGATGGTGACATGGGGAGACATGGCAAATATGGCGCGAGAGCGATTATAGTGGGGAAATGTAACCCAGTGATGAGAGTAGCAGTCTTCTGATTGTTTTTTACGATAAAGACTCCGCCAGTTATAACAGCAACTCGTTCAGTCTCTCTCTGCGTGATGGCAAGAATTCAGACTGGAAATTGTGCAAAAATAATGTCGCAGAGATCACTTTTCTGGCAACAAAATTGCTACTTTTCCCCCCCATTATTAACACGTCATGGCTGTGATGCGTTTGCGGTTATTCACATCTGTGTCACGGTTTGCGAGGTGGTGATGGCGGGTTCGGATCCCAAAAAGCAGGCAGGAGGGAGCAGGAGGTTGTTTGACAAATTGTATTAAAATAAAGTCAGCAGGAACAAAATGTAAAACATCAAAATGATCTGAATGGAAAAAATACAAAGTAGCAAAAGAAAACCAAGTGTAAAAGTCCGCCAAGGTTAAACAAACACGTACACGATGCATGCTGCAACCAAGCAGCAAACAAACAATGAATCGGCACCGGATGATCGTGCCAGGTGTCCTTTTAAGTGTTATTGATTATAACGACCAGCACCTGCGAGGCTGCCGGCAGGGCTGACGTCGCTACCCGCTGGTCGCCAATCTGATCGGGACGACCAGCACCTGTGCAGGTGCAGGCGGGGCCGACAGCGCCCCCCGTTGGTCGCCAACCAGATCATGACAGTACCCCCCCTTCAAGGGGCTGCTTCCAGAAGTCCCAACAGTCTCCCAAAAGGTCCACTCGCCAGGGAACGGTCGGTGGAGTGGGCAACCGCTGCCTCTCCAGCACACGACGGGCGGCGGCCCGATGGGAACGGGACTCGGCCTGGGGTGGACGAAGACGCGGCACGGATCGTCGTGGGCGTGAGTGCGATCCCTCTCGCACGTTCACGCGACGGCGCATGGCTCTGCGTGGACGTCGAACTGCCAGGCGCAGAATGGCACCCCGTACAGCCGTGTGGGACCAGGTCTCGGCCGGACGCCGACGTGGGCGTGAACTGCCCGGCTCCGGGGGAACGAGACCAGTCCAGAGCCGCTCCGGGATCCAGCGGTGAGTGGGGTCTCGGACTGACATTGACGCGGACGTTGCACGGCTCGTCGTGGATGAGACTCAATTCGTCATGCACGACGACAGCGTGTCTGGACGTGGGCGTGCAATGCCAGTCACCCAGGGTCACCATGGACGGCCACCTGGAAGGAGGTCTCGGCCGGACGTTTACGTGGACGTTGCGGCTCGTCGAGTGACGCGATTCAAACGCGACGAGGCTTGCGCTAACGTGGACGTAGCATTGCCAGGCACAGAGTGGAAATGAGACGGGTCCGATGTACCTGCGGGATCCGATGGTTGGCCGATTCATTCTGTCACGGTTTGCGAGGTGGTGATGGCGGGTGCGGATCCCAAAAAGCAGGCAGGAGGGAGCAGGAGGTTGTTTGACAAATTGTATTAAAATAAAGTCAGCAGGAACAAAATGTAAAACATCAAAATGATCTGAATGGAAAAAATACAAAGTAGGAACAGAAAACCAAGTGTAAAAGTCCGCCAAGGTTAAACAAACACGTACACAATGCATGCTGCAACCAAGCAGCAAACAAACAATGAATCGGCACCGGATGATCGTGCCAGGTGTCCTTTTAAGTGTCATTGATTATAACGACCAGCACCTGCGAGGCTGCCGGCAGGGCTACCGTCGCTACCCGCTGGTCGTCAATCTGATCGGGACGACCAGCACCTGTGCAGGTGCAGGCGGGGCCGACAGCGCCCCCCGTTGGTCGCCAACCAGATCATGACAGTTGGGTCTGGAAAAAAAGCCTCAAATTGTATTCAGCAAATATCCAAGCACTTTTTGATGTTTCCCCTCAGGGACATTTGGCCAGGCTGCCATGTGGCGCCTCCGCAGCGCGTCTGCCCAGAAGCCATCCTGATCAAATGGGAAAGCAAACAAACAAGACAAAAAACGTGTAATTCCTTTAAATCCTTTGCTCAGTCATGCTGAAGGAGGCTTTGCATAGTAGTGGTGGTAAAAACAGTGCCATTAAATGTGGAAATCGCAGCGTGTTGCATCACGGGGGAATGCATACAAAATTGCATTTTGCACAGTCCGCTGTGTACAATGCCAGTGAAGCGCGATAGGCTGCATCATCCCTCCCGGAAAGCTTTAAAAGGCGCCACATTCTTATCTTCACCTTGGCTCCCCCCTTTCCACCCTCACTTCCTCCCCCTCTTCCAGGAAGTCACTTGTCATAACGTTACTACCCAATGTATTTTTACTGGTGGTAACTCATAGCAACCATTGATTTTTTTTGTGTTTTGGAAAAGCTAATGAGCATGCACTCATTGCGCTGGAAAATCAAATTGACATGATTTATTTCTGGAGCTGTAGGAGAACAGGAATATTCAGCTCTCGGTATGATGCAGTGCAGTCTGACACCATTGTAAATCACAATAATGATAAGAAGAAGCTTCCAGGTGTCCTTAATATCATTTCTCCTATTGATATGGACCAAAATGGCATGAATCCACCTGACTGCCCAAAGATGGGATCGGCTCCCTCGAAGAGAGGCCGTTCGGATCATGGATGGATGAATAAACACCTATGGAAGGCTGACCTCCTCCCCCCCCCCCCAGAGGGTAGTGAGTCCATGGGGAGAGAGAGTCACATTGACGTTTTGGGCTGGGCGCACCCAGGATTCAGGCGGCGGGATAAACTAGCTGCATGTCTGTGGCCAAGGATGGTGTAGGATTTTCCGGAAGCCAAACAAACAACAGGAGACTGTGGTCGCTCTCCTGAAATGGCCTTGATGGCACATGTTGCCATTCCCGATGCGTATCTTGACTCAAAATGTTTCTCTTTGCTCAGTTTGAAACGTTTTTGCCCGCTTTTTGAAATGTCTTTGTCACGATCTAGTTTACGACCAACGGGTGGCGCTGTCGGCCCCGCCTGCACCTGCACAGGTGGTGGTCATTCCAATCAGTGGCAGACTGTCACGTTCTGGTTGGCGACCAACGGATAGCGCTGTCGGGCCACGATTGCAGCTGCACAGGTGGTGGTCGTTCCAATCAGTGGCAGTTGAAAGGACTCCCGGCACGACCATTCTGTGTCGGGTCATTGTATGTGTTTGCTGCACCCTGTCAGGTTTGTTTCATCTTGGCATATTTTTACTCATGGTTTTCTTAGATACATTGTACTTTTCTGTTTGGATGACTTTGATGTGTTTGACTTTGTTCCGGCTGACTTTATTTTAATCCAATTAGTCAAATACAACCTGCTGTTCCTTCCTGCCTGCTTATTTGAGAACCACAACCATCACCACCTCACAAACCGTGACAGTCATAACTTCCTTTATTGTTAAAACATTCACGATTAATGTTTGAACAGCGTTTTTTGGATGATTCCGACTATTTTTGTGACATTGCATGAAGGAAAAAAATAGAGTAATTTGGTTGTCACGGCACGTTGTTACCAACAAAAAGATGTCATTTTGTGCCTAGCGATGAAGCGACCGAGCTGTGGCCTTAAAACCGATAAACACTTTAAGGCAAAAATTAGAGGTTCAATTTAGATCGTTCGTATAACAGCCTGCTTAGGCATCATAGGATTAGTAATGCTGATGAGGTAATACCGGAGCAAGTGGGGCAATCAGGCCAGTCGTTTAGTCAGCACAATAGGAGACGCAGAGATTAGCCCTCTGCTTGTCACGTTTTGCGAGGTGGTGATGGCGGGTGCGGATCCCAAAAAGCAGGCAGGAGGGAGCAGGAGGTTGTGTTTGACAAATTGTATTAAAATAAAGTCAGCAGGAACAAAATGTAAAACATCAAAATCAACTGAACAGAAAAAATACAAAGTATCAAAAGAAAACCAAGTGTAAAAGTCCGCCAATGTTAAACAAACACATGCACAGCATACAATGCATGCGATTGCAGACAAAGCATGCAACAAACAATGAACCGACACCGGATGGTCGTGCCGGGAGTCCTTTTAAGTGTCACTGATTAAAACGACCAGCACCTGTGCAGGTGCAGGCGGGGCCGACAGCGCCACCCGTTGGTCGCCAACCAGATCATGACACTGGTCCCCACAACCTGAGAGCAGGGACCTGTCAGAGCAGTGTCCGGCATCGCCATGTCTGGACAGTAGGGTTATATATATAAGGCCGATACTACACTACCAGTAAGACTTTAGTTCGCTGAAGAAGCATCTTGGATAAAAAGCGAAACGTCTGACACCTTCAAAGAAGTACAGATGACGGTTGAAGAAACCTTTTCATCCATCGATGGTCCATCGATGAAAAGGTTTCTTCAGCCGTCATCTGTACTTCTTTGAAGGTGTCGGACGTTTCGCGTCTTATCCAAGAAACTCTGCTCCCCCCAACCTGAGCGCAGGGACCTATCAGAGCAGAGTCCGGCACCGCCATGTCTGGACAGTAGGGATGTATATATATATAGGGCCTAAACTACCAGTAAGACTGTAGTTTGCTGACGAAGTTTCTTGGATAAGAAGCAAAACGTCCGACACCTTCAAAGAAGTACAGATGACGGCTGAAGAAACCTTTTCATCGATGGACCACTCCTGTACGACTGAAAGCTTACACAAACGTATCGATGTAGATTGTTCAGTTAGCTTTTGTTTGATGATTAAGAAGCGATTCTAAGGTTTCTAACGCTAGTTTCAATGTTTATGTTGTCCTAAAACTCAATATTCTGTCAGTGGTTATCAATAGAGGAAATGATATTCAGGACACCTGGATGCTCAGTTCAGACCCTCCAGAGGGCGCCCCCGAGCCACGGTGCTCGAGTGACAAAGCCTCCTCCCACCACGAGAGAAGAGAACTGGCTGAGCGAGCGAAAGCTTGCAGAGGTTCTTCCTCTCTCCTCACCTCAATCCCCCGTTTGCTCGTCAAAGTGTTCGAGAGCTGCTGCGACGTCGCGTCTCATGTACCTTGTGGCCGCGCTGAGATAGCCCCCGACACGCCGAGCTTCCCGCGTGGAGCCGGGGCTGGTGTCACCGGGCCTCGACCAACCGAGACCACAATGCTTGGGGATAGGCAGTCGTACGTCGCCGGCTTGCAGTTGCTCTCCCTCGGTGAGTTGTCCGCCTTCACTTTTTTGGGGGAGAAACGATGCTTTTCTCTTTTTGTTTACATCACACCGCAAAAAAGACGTGTAACTTCAACGTAAACGTTCCACAAGTGTTGGCTGACAACTTACCGATGAAGTTTGCAGGATAAATGCCGTAACATTGAAAAACGACCGAAATGCCAGTGGGGGCAAGCAACGGAGTAGGAATACCGTACTTGGAATACCGTACTTGATTGTACAGGAGTAATTTCGTTGAGGTTTTTGTAAATATTTGCCTGATGACATTTGGCTTTTGAATAATAATAATAATAATAATAATAATAATAATAATAATAATACATTTCATTTATAAGCACCTTTCAAAACTCTCCAGGAGACACTGTAAAGTGTCCTTGAAAGTCTTGAAATAGCGTGCAGTTTATAGTTTTTATGCCAGAGTCATTTTGTGAAAGGGTTGCATTTCCATGCCCGACTGTATTTGATTTTGTAGCCCCTGACTTGTCTGTAACATTTCGGGCGAGCTGATGTATTTATTTCCCGCAAATATTCGTGCTTCATATTTCGAGTTTCAATATAGAATAAATAGTAAGGCAATATATATATATATACAGTAGATGAAAGATGTGGCGGTTCTTTACAGAGTGTTTATTTTGTTACAAAACAACATGGCTTTTTTTCAAAGGGAATATCTGCTGAAATAAAAAGAGGCAAAGATTGTGATTGTTTTTAGGGCAATAAAATCATCAACAAAAGAATTGTATTGCAATTCATATCGTGTGTCATATTGAAGTGTACGCAGCAGTAGATAAATTTCCCCATTGTGGGACGAATAAAGGTATTCTGATTCTCCCGATAAACCGATAAACACGTTAAGGCAAAAATTAGTGCATCCAAAAGATAGGCTACCAAATGAAAAACAAAGTCATGTAGTTTATTCCATACATTGTAAGAATGAAAATTGTAAAGAGCAGTACATTGGGGAGACTCAACAAATTCTCCAAAGAAGACTTTATCAACATCGCAGGGATAATACTAGTGGGCCTCAATCGACAGTACATTTGCACCTAAAAGCTAGCAACCACTCATTTGACGACAATGAGGTTAAAATCTTAGCGAAAGAACATTCTAAAAGAATTCTCTGAGGTCCTCACACACCTCTCCACCCTGTCACCGAATATAATTATTCTCGGAGACTTCAACATCCACATGGACAATTCCACTCTTCCCCTCACTAAAGACTTCACCTCCTCACTCGACAGCCTTGGTCTGCACCAATTCTCGGATTTTCCCACCCACATAAAAGGCCACACCCTGGACCTCATCTGCATGTCTGGCCTTACCCCTAAGAATTGCACAGCTAATGAAATCCCTATAACAGACCATTTCCTGGTTTCATTCAATGTTTCCATCACTCTCTCTCTCCCCAAACCACCCCGTGTCATCACATATCGCAACATCAAGGACATCAACGTTGCCACCCTTGCTGAGATGATTGCCACCCTGACTCTGGACCACAACTCTTCTCCTGATGAACTTGTCTCCCGGTACAACGCGGACCTCACGAACACCCTCAACGCCCTTGCTCCTCTAAAGTCCCGGTCTGTTCAATTTACCCGACCTGCACCCTGGTTCACCCCCCATCTCCGCTCCATCAAGACAAAGACTCGCCAACTTGAAAGACTTTACAGAAAGTCCGGGCTCACTATCCACAAGGACATGTATGCAACTCACCTTACCCTTTATAAGGACTCTATCTCACGCGCAAAATCGCTTTATTACTCTGGACTCATTGATTCAAATTCTGGTAACTCTCGGGCCCTCTTTTCCCTCTATCACAAAATCACACAATCTCCTATCTCTCTCCCCTCACACTTTTATTCCTCTGAGACATGCAACACTCTGCTGATGTTTTTTAGCGAAAAGATCAACAAAATCCATCAGCACCTCGGGTCCTCTGTCCGTCCCCCTTCTCCCAGCCTTTCTACTCCTTCCAAACTTTTTTCCGCTTTTGCACTCCCACATCCCTCTATAATCTCAGACATTATCACTAAATCCAAGAACTCCTCCTGTCAACTCGATCCCCTCCCCACTATCCTTATCAAGTCCTGCCTACCCTCTCTTCTCCCATTTATTTCTACTATTATTCACTCCTCATTATCAACTGGAATTGTTCCTATCCCACTCAAAACCGCAGCTGTCACTCCAATCTTGAAAAAACCTGGCTCAGACCCAAACGATTTCAATAACCTACGTCCAATTTCCCACCTTCCATTCATCGCCAAAATTCTTGAAAAGACAGTTGTTTCCCAGCTTCACTCACACCTCACTCACAATAACCTCTACGAACAATTCCAGTCTGGTTTCCGCCCCCGCCACAGTACTGAATCGGCTCTCATAAAAATCACGAATGATCTTTTTATGGCAGCCGATGCCGGTTCACTCTCCATCCTCATTCTTCTCGACCTGACCTCAGCTTTTGACACCATTTCCCACCCTATCCTTCTCGACAGACTTTCCACCCTAGGCATCAGCCACACCCCACTCCGCTGGTTTCACTCCTATCTCTCTGATCGCGCACAATTCATCCAAATCAACTCGTTCACCTCACGGTCCTCTCCGGTGTCCTCTGGTGTGCCTCAAGGGTCTGTCCTGGGGCCACTTCTCTTTATTATCTACCTACTTCCTCTTGGCAATATTTTCCGTAAGTTTGGCATTCACTTTCACTGCTTCGCGGATGACACCCAACTCTACCTCTCCAGCAAACCCGACGCTTCTCTTCCACCTTCATCCCTCTCATGTTGCCTCTCAGAAATTAAATCCTGGCTTTCCCATAACTTTCTCAAGCTCAACAGTGAAAAAACTGAACTTCTTCTTGTCGGTACCAAATCCACCCTCCACAAAACTAACAGTTTCTCCCTCACCATTGACAGTTCTACCGTGTCCCCCTCCCCTCAGGTCAAGAGTCTGGGTGTCATCCTCGATAGCTCACTTTCCTTTCACTCCCATATTAATAACATTACTCGGTCTGCTTATTTCCACCTCCGTAATATTAACCGTCTCCGTCCCTCGCTCACCCCTCACTCCGCTGCTATCCTTATCCACAGTCTTGTCACCTCCCGCATCGATTATTGCAACGCACTCCTCTTCGGTGTCAATCAGAAATTTATCCATAAACTCCAACTCGTCCAAAATTCTTCAGCCCGGATCATCACCAAAACACCCTCCTTTCACCACATCACCCCTGTACTCCAGCAACTCCACTGGCTACCGGTTAAACATCGTATCGAATTCAAAATACTTCTGTTTACTTTCAAAGCCATCCATAACCTTGCTCCTCCCTATCTTTCTGACCTGCTTCAAATCTCTGTTCCCTCTCGGTCCCTCAGATCCTCATCCTCCCTTCACCTCTATGTGCCCTCTGCCCGTCTCACCACGATGGGATGCAGAGCTTTCAGCCGCTCTGCTCCCAAACTCTGGAATTCACTCCCACCCAACATCCGTAATATTGACTCCCTCCCTATTTTCAAGGCTCATCTCAAAACCCATTTGTTTAAAATTGCTTTCAATGTCTAATTCTCTCTATTTTATTATTTATCATTTTACTTATGGTTTTATTGTTATGTGCTGTGTTCTATTGTTTTTATTGTGAAGTGTCCTTGGGTGTTTTGAAAGGCGCTTGAAATAAAATGTATTATTATTATTATTAGATGGTTTGAAAGGGGGGTAAAAGAGGCGATTCTTATAAAACAACAAAATCCTTCATTAAACCGGTCTGGTGGTGTGAGGTTCAATTTGGATCGTTCATACAATAGCCTGCTCAGGCAAAACAGGTTAGGCAACTTTCGCAAGGCTGATGAGGGTCGTTATGCTGATGAGGTGATACCGGGGGGAGTGGGTGTAATAGGCCAATCGTTAGTCAGGAATGTAGGAACAATCAGTGGGGCCACAGGGGGGGGTCCCGCGCCCCCCTCAACCTGAGAGTAGGGACCTATCATAGCTGTGTCCGGCGCCACCAGGTCTGGACATTAGGGATATATAAATGGGGCCGATACGACCAGTCAGACTTTAGTTCGCTGACGAAGCCTCTTGGATAGGAGGCGAAACGTCCGAAACCTTCACTTTTGTACAGATGACGGCTGAAGAAACCTTCTCATCGATCCTCTCGATGTGTTTTTTTTTTAGTTATTTTAAACTCTCCTTCACTTTATTCAAAGTCAATACCCAGGAAGTGTTTAAGTGGACCCATATCTTTCATCTTAAACCTTCTCGTCAACATTTCTTTTTCATCACTCAGTAGGGTATCGTTACTTGCCGCTATGATTAATCCACCCACACTAACAGAATGACTTTCTCATTTTCAGACTCTCTGCTGTAGACACAATGATCAGCATCATTTGGTACAAAAACATTTTCAATCACTTTGTTACTCATATTATCAAATATACTTAGCAGTACAGTGAACCCTCGTTTATCGCGGGAGATATGTCCCAAAAATATCCCGCGATAGGTGAAATCTGCGAAGTACAATGTAGTCAGCTTTTTTTTACACAATGCAAAACTGTACATACTGCAGAATGAAACAAAAAGTAAAACCTCTTTTTAGAGGTTTTATTGCGCCTAGAGTACACTATCTCCCGCACGATGTAGACGGGTCGCAGTCCACCAATCGGGGGGGGGGGGGGGGGGGGGGGGGGGGGGGGGGGGGGGGGGATCCTCATCGTGGGTGGCAGCCGGACCTAGATGGGGAAGGGACCCACGAACCGTGGTCCCAGTTTACCCGATGTCCCGGTCAACCGGAGATCCCCTGTGGACAGCCACCTCCTGCCCGACCTGGTAAGTTGGTGCCTGGCAGCGACGACGATCTTCAATATGTTGGTTCCGGGATGCCGTGCGCGACAGGGCGGCTCTGGTCTCCTTCTACACTCGATGGGACCGTCTCAGGTGGTGTTCGATGGACGGGACCTCCACCTGCCCCTCCTGGGTGGGGAACAGAGGCGGTGGTCTGCAATCCGGTAGTGGAGCCTCCGGTTGCAGTTCGATGGCACAGTCATACGGTCGGTGAGGTGGCAGGGATTGCGCGTTGTCCTTACTGAACGCCTCCCGCTGATCATGGTAACAACGCGACACGCCCTCGAGACATATCTCTTTGAGCACGCCGCCGCGGGAGGGGTCTCGCCCTGCCGTAGCTGACCGTAGGCAATTGGCATAGCAGTAGGGGCCCCAACCCTGTATGGGGGGACCCTCCCACGAGATGGAAGGGTCATGAGTGCTGAGCCAAGGGAGGCCCAGCACGAGTGGCACGTTGCGGGAGGGCATGAGCAGGAATTGGCGGTGTTCGGCATGGTTACCTGCTAACCTGAGTTTAAAGGGTGCAGTGATCCGCTTTACCCTAACAGTCCGGCGGGGTCCTTGAGTGCGGCGACCCCTGGGGTTGGCTCGATCGCCCCCGCTCCCCACCTGCAGCGGCTCGGGGAACTCCTCCTGGCGTCGTGCCTGCTCGTCACCGTCGGGTGTGGTCGTCCGCTGCTCGTTTACGGGTTCGCCGGACCGCTGGGTACTTTGCTCCCGCTGTCGCTCCCGGAGGCGATGGTCCAGGCAGATGACTACATCGATCATCTCGCTGAGGGTGTGGTGCCAGCATCGCGGGTGGTCAACTCTCCTTTGAGAGCGGTGCTCAGTCCGCGACGAAACACTCCTCTCAGCGCGGAAGTCGATGGAGTACTCAGCGGCCGAAGGCGTTCCTTGCACGCAGTCGTGGAGGAGTCCCTCAGACTCGCACTCTGTGACCGGGTGGTGGAACACTTGGCGCAGCTCGGCCACAAAGTCTGGGTAGGAACTGCAAAGTTCGGGCTGGGAGTCCCGGACGGCCAATACCCATGACTCGGCCTGGCTCGTGAGCAGGCTGGTGATGAAGGCCACTTTAGCCTCATCGCTAACGAAGGCGGAGGTTGTTATTCAAAAACCAGCGTGCACTGCATCAAGAATTGAGCACAGCGCCCGGGTTCGCCTTCGTAGCGTGAGGGGTGTGGCAGGGAGAGCTCGCGACTACTCACGGGGGGGAGGAAGAGGCCGTCAGGGTAGCGAGGCGTGTCTCGACCTCCTGTAGGCGTTGAACCAGCGAGGACGCGATGTGGCTCAAACGCTCCGCCTGATGGGCCAGGGCGGATTCGAATTTGTCTCCACCGGCGAGATCCTTGGTTGGCCGGTGTATTACGTCACGTCCGCTCGAGGAGTGGTGACGGGACTCGAGGGACGAAGAGAAAGTAGTGAGGGGTGGATCCGAAATACACGGTGGAGACGGTAAATTCCAGAGCGGTCTTTACTGAGACACATAAGGCAAACGGGCAGAACAGCGTAACAGACCTGCATACTGCCGGGTGACAGGGAATAACGGAGATTATACCGGCGTGGACCGAATGGAATGGGTGGCTTTTTTTTGGCCAGAAGGCACAATTAAGGGAATGAGAAACAGGTGAGTGAGTCCGGAGAGCAGGGAGGGGATGGGAGGGACCCGCTGCTGGCGCAGAGGAGGAATGTGACAGAATCTTTCTCCGAGAGAAGAACATTGTTAATCGGTAGTTGTTGGCACTCTTTCTTTTTTTTAGCAAGAAGATTTTTATAAGCCGGCCCGATTTCTAGAAGCAGAATGCTCCATGAGCTGTTCAAAGCCAGTGCGTTTGATTTTATTGTGCTTTGTTTGTTTGCACATTTGTATGCCACTAATAAATAAACAAACAAATAAATAAATTTCCCCTGAAAAACAATCTGTGATGCACTGAAGCCGCAATAAGTGAACCGCGAAGTAGCGAGGGATCACTGTATTCAATCAACATTTTTATTTGGTTTCGTGCTGTCAGATTTGTACTCATGTATCACGTGCTCCGTGCCTTCATAAAGCTTAGTGAAAGCTGCTTTCGGACATATTGAGTCTGCGGGCACACGTCTTGCTGCGGTTTGATTCCATAACCACAAATTGCCTGTCGCCTTAATGAACCCCCTCCAGACTCGACTCACGCAATACGGGCGGCCGGCCGGCCGGCCATGTGACCGTAAGACATGATGATGGCTCGTGCCTGTGCCAAAAGCTCATTTGTTTGCCACAGTCGTTCGTGTTTCAGTGGCCTCAGGGCATAGTTTCCCATGTGGAATATAAATGGCGGCGACGAATGTATGTGTCCGCTCGGCCCAAATCTGCGGCCACAGTTTTTTGTTTGCCTTTGGGCCCACTTTCTCCACGAGGTACATTTGAGAGGGGAGACTCTGAGAACACAATTAGAAGGAACAGCAGCAGAAGCAAACACCTGGGCCACGTTCCAACTGTGACTTTTCGGACTGCAAAAGTGATTGTGATGCTGCCATAAAAGCAGTTGTGTCAGCACAACATCAGTCTGTCAAGCAGACATAAAAGTCACCCAACAGTCTGCCTATTTTGGAACTCCGTCCATGCATTCATACACAAGAGTTTCTAGTGCGCCTTTTGGTTTTGAAAATACAGTACATTTAATCGAGGTTCGACTGGGTATATATTAACCAATCTGTGATGAATGATATAATAATAATAATAATAAATTTCATTTCTAAGCGCCTTTAAAAATTCTCAAGGTCACTTTTCAGTAACGGGACAAGTTTTTATGTGGGTGAGCAGCGGCAGCCACACGCGGCAGCCACACGCGCAACCCGGAAGTAACTGAAATAGATAGCTAGCTAATAGATAGCTAATAGACAGCTAGCTAGGTACCTGTATAACTACGTAATAGATAACCAGCTAGATAGCTAGCGCGCCAGCCAGATAGCTAATAGATGGCAAATAGATAGCCAGCTAGCTAGATAGCCAGAAAGGTAGAAATCATAATAATAATCATAATAATCATACTACTACTAATAATAATGTTGTTTTTTTTAAGTGCTTACGAACACGTACGTCACAAACAAGTGACTCATGCATGGTATGCATTCAATGCAGGCTTGAGAACCTGGAATGTGACTTGAGTCATGCAACAATTGAATCTCAAACAGCAAAAGATTCACTCAAAGAATCACATTCACGCTACTGTACAGCACATGTATTTGCATGCAAGCTGTAAGAATATATGATGTAATGTGAGAATATATAATGTGTGTCATGACATTATTGTTTGGTGGTAAAATGACATGCTGACTAAAGTTGGCTTGGATGGACAATGCGAAAGGGACTTCGCTTGTGCCCTTTTTTTGTCATTTTTGCACAACTGGCCCGGCCGGTGTGTTAATTCCACTTGGTGTTTCTCTCCATCCGAACGGGTGACTTTACCTCGGGCCTAAGCGCGGACACTCAAAGTGTTTTTTCAAGTCAAATGGAGCCTTTGAAAAATAGATGACATTCCCTCCCAGCGCGAGGAATCACGTCTGACCAGCAGCAAACACTCGCTTATAACAGCCGTCTCGGGCCTCGCAGGGAAATATGTATATCCTTATGAGACATTTTTATTACGAACGGCACGGCTGCATAATGAACATCAGCAGGCTTGTTGCTGGAGAACTGCTGCTTTTATGTCTTCATCAACACTCTCAAGTTCTCCCCTAATGGCGAGCGCAGCACGTTAGCTTTTTCAACATGGACGTCTAATAGAGGTCACCATTTTGTTGAACCAGTGTTGGCATAGAGTTTGATCATGGGGGTCCAATTATTATTATGATAAGTTATAGACGTTTTCTCCCGTGTCATCAAACTGCAAAATTGCCACTGTATATGTGCCGTTCATTTGTTCATTTGCTGTCACATTCGGATTCGGCAGCAGGTGGGGGGGGTCGCGCCTCCCTGCTTGTACACACCTGCTGCCAATCATCTCATCTAGTCACCGTGAACTTAATGGACAACCGACGTCTCCGGACAAGTTGTGTCTGTAATTTGTAAAATGGCTTCAAATGACTTCTACTGGGCGTATTTTACAAAGATTCCACCGCATATAGCTATATTTTACCTTGCGCTGAATATTCCGGAAGTCTTGTTTTTGAGTTGGTGACGAGTCCTCACCCTACGTCACTGAAGGAACACCCCTCACCGAGAAAGGACATACCTTGCATCACCCCAATGCATTTTGTGGTACTTTGTTTGGTCTGAAAACTTCGTGTTGATGGCAAAATTAGAAGGAAAACACAAAAACAATGCGATGGTGAATCGTTGTGTGTTGCGCCAACACTTCTACAGTATATTTGATGTTCGCTCACAAAACGTCCCAGGAGACATTTTCCACGGAGCTTTGTCGCCCTCTTCTGCCTTTTTTGGGTACTGTGAGTACTAAAGAGTTTGTCACTACATTTCTCTCCAGATGCATCAAAATGACCGGAATAAATTCTTTAATCCATTGCAAATGTATGCTTTCCTCTTCAGAACTATTTGAATGCTATTCATAACTGGATGAGTAACAAGAAAGCATCTTTTCCGAATCTGAAGCCATTGTTTTGATTCTCGAGCAAGGCAAGACGTCTTGGCGTTACACAATGAACAAGGGGGTGGGACCATCTGAAACTGTCCACTTCCGGGTTCAATTTGAAGTAGTTTTTGGACACTTTAAGTCATTTTTATTGGTGAAAAAATGGTGCCGGTTGTCCTTCAAAGGACAACCGGCAACATTTCTTTGTTTCCTAACTGACATCAGAAAAATGTTTTATAGCATCTAACATACCCAAAACACTTTAGTCAGATGCAAAACGCCAATAAAAATGACCTCAAGTGTCCAAAAATCTGCCACAAAATGAGCAGGGTAGATTCAGAAAGTCCCGCCCCCTTGTTCGTGCCGTCACTATTGGTCACACACTGCCTTGCTGCAGAATCAAAACAATGGCTTCAGAGACTTCAGATTCAGAGAAGATGCTTTCTTGTTACTCATCCAGTTATGAATAGCATTCAAATAGTTCTGAAGAGGAAAGCACACATTTTTGACATCGATTAAAGAAGTCCTTCCGTATAAATTGGAGCCATCTGGACTCCAATGTAGCGCCCAAAAAATGCACAAGATGCCGCACAAGCTCCGTTGGAAATGGGCTGATTTGTCCGCCGGGAATTTGTGTCAACTTACATCTTATTTATGCGTGTTACCGCAATTGGCTGCGACACACAACGATTCACCATCGCATTATTTATGTCGTTTTCCTTCTAATTTCGTGATCGACACAGTGTTTTCAGATGAAAAAAAGTACACAAACTGCATTGTGTGTCGCTTTCTCGGTCACGGGCGTTGACTCCGTGATGTCACTTCGGGCATCGTCATCTACTCGAAAACAAGACTTCCTGAATATTCAGCGCAAGTCTTAAAACGTAAAATATAGATATATGCGGTGGAATCTTTGTAAAATACGCTCAGTAGACGTTGTGTCCACAATTTGTAAAATGGCTTCAAATGACTTCTACTGAGTGTGTTTTACAAAGATTCCACCGCATATAGCTATATTTTACGTTTTAAGACTTGCGCTGAATATTCCGCAAGTCTTGTTTTTGAGTTGGTGACGAGTCCTCACGTCACGTCACTGAAGGAACGCAAGCATTCATTTGCTGCTGTGAAATGTAAATTTCTCCACTGTGAGACTAATAAAGGCATATCCAATCCAATCCAATTAGCAAGGATGAAGTGAGGAGGGCGCTGAAGAGGATGAAGGGGGGAAAGGCACTCGGGCCTGATGATTTACCAATCGAGGTATGGAAGTGTCTTGGAGAGGTGGCGGTGGTTTCCTGACTGGGTGATTCAACAAGATCTTAGAGGGTGAACAGATGCCTAAACAGTGGACAGTTGACCCCAAGTACTTAAAATCTTCCACCTTCTTTATCTCTTCTCCCCGAGGAAAGCATACGTTTCACTGTCCGAACACATTGAAAACATCATTTTATTTCGTTTCACTCTTAGTTTCATTATATTACGTCCAGATCACGTCACACCCACCAATGTTAATAAATGCTTTCCCAAACAGCGACGCCGCTCACGCCATCTTGGTGTGGGTCACAGGCCCCACTTAGTCCCAAGATTAAACAAAATCCTTGCCTCATTCATCATCTTTGCCTGGTTCTTACATTTCAGACCTTATAACGCCTCCGAATTTAATGTCGCGCGGCAAAACCGGGGCCAGGAACGGCATTTTCCAAATGCGCTGAAACAGCAGTGCGAGAAATTGTTCATTAAAAAAAGACACGATTCTGCTTTGCATGGATTGTCTCCAAAGGTAACCTTTGATCTTTCCCTGTAGGTCTCATCATCGTAGCCGCTGGCAGCTCAGCAGAAGGCTCCCAGGTAAGCGTTTTACTCCAGTGTTCTGCGAACAAATTGAACCACAAGGCTTGTGTTAATGCACCCCCACCCCACCTCCCGCTTGAGTTTAAGGCATCATGATTGGCTCACAAAAAAGCAACATTACCTATTCCTTGCCTTTCTAATTGCTGAATGATGAGCTTTTGGATCAAAAAGTTGCATTTTGCTTTGTGGGCCTTTCTCAAGCTCGGCCCACACCCTCTGTTTTTTGCTTTGCAGCTCAATAAATAATGAATCATGAACGCTTTTCTTCTTGGCCTTGCTGTGAGCGTGTTGACAAGGAGGCTTCTTGCAGGTTTGCTTAGCATGTCAGGACTGGAAAATGACTGCCCAGGCCTTCTCATCTCCCTCTGCCTGAGAGAAAATCTTTTTTTTATTTTATTTTTTCGGCCGGCATGCCAGCAATGTCTAAACGTGTCAACCAAATGTGAGGAAGGCTAGAATATGTTGTCAAATGGCATTGCAGAAGCTTGCGAAGTTTTATTTTCTGTATATGATTGCTGTCCATGTTAAAGAGCTTTGTTACAGCTTCGGCTGTTATTAAAGTGCTCTAGAAATCAATATTTCTTGTATTGTATCTAAACATAGCCAGTTTGTATACTAATCACCAAGGAGCTTTTACGTGAAATTGATGGAAAACGTAGACACTCCCCAATTTATGAACATTCGAGTTGCGTATAACAGTACATACGAATATTTTTGCTGGTACAGTATCTAAAAAAATGTTCGGACGGAGATGGTGTAAGTTATATTTTGTATTGCGCGCCTTTTTCCAGCTGAGCTCGCTTGCGATTGGCTGTGGACTGTGCTTCACGCACACTCACGCAGACAGACACATCAGAGGTGTCAAGGGCTGGATGTTTACGCGACGGATATTAAGGCTGAAGTGTTGCCAATGAGTTCATGCCCCGATCTGCCGAGCTCACATATGATTGGCTTCGTAGAATATGAAGGCGGGGAGGAAATCCCTCTTTCTAGTTGACACTCCTGGAGGACGTGATGCATAACAAAAAAATAATGGCTGTTGGCACGTAATTCAATACATAATTATGTGCCAGCAGCTTCAGTAATGTTACTTAAAGGACAACTGACACCATCTTTTTTGTTTCCTAACTGACATCAGAAAAAGTTTTTCCAGCATCTAAAATACTCAAAACACGCAGGCTGATATTTTTAGTCAAATGCAAAACACCAATCAAAATGACTTAAAGTGTCCCAAAACTACTTCAAAATGACCTCGGTGCGTTTTAGAAGGCCCTGCCCCCTTGTTAGTGACGTCATGCCAGGACGTCTTGCCTTGCTCTAGAATCAAAACAATGGCTTCAGATTGGGAGAAGATGCTTTCTTGTTACTCATCCAGTTATGAATATGATTCAAATAGTTCTGAAGAGGAAAGCATAAATGTTTGACATCGATTAAAGAAGTCCTTCCGTATCTTTTTGAGGCGTCTGGACTCCAATGTAGCTCCCAGAAAATGCACAAGATGGCGCACAAGCTCCGTTGGAAATGGGCTGATTTGTCTGCTGGGAATTTGTGTCAACTAGTATCAAATAGTAGTCTTGGTGCAACACACAACGATTCACCATTGCGTTATTTATGTGTTTTCCTTCTAATTTCGCCATCAACACGGATCAACACCTCCGGACAAGTTGTGTCCATAATTTGTAAAATCACTTCAAATGACTTCAACTGAGCTGATTTTACAAAGATTCGACCGCATATCTATATTTTTTGTTTTAAGACTCGCGCTGAATATTCAGGAAGTCTTGTTTTTGAGTTGATGACGATGCCTGACGTGACGTCACGTCTGGAACGCCCCTGACCGAGGAAAGGAATGGAAAACATATGGACAAACAGATGTATTTTAGATTATACCCGGGAGAGGCCACGCCATATATCTACGGCCTGCCAAAAATACATAAAGAAGGGTTCCCCTTTGTTTGTAGCATTGACTCCTCTACATACAATGTAGCCAAATATTTAAAAACTATCTTAGCTCCGTTGGTTGGTAACACAGAATATCACGTACAGAACACCACAGGGTTTGTAGAGAGGATCAAAGACCTCATATTGGAACCTGAGGAAACTTTGGCATCATACGATGTGACTTCTCTCTTGACATCCGTCCCAACCCCAGCAGCAGTCTCAGTGGTGAGGACGAGACTGCTGGCGGACGTTTCTCTGCATGAAAGAACCAAACAGGCCCTCACATCCTTCCCGGGGACAAAACCTAGACACTGGTTTAGATATGTGGACGATACTTTTGTCATAATTAAAAAACAAGATATTCACTCCTTCACAGATCACCTCAACTCTGTAGACATCAACATTAAATTTACTCGTGAGGACATTCAAGAGAACCAACTAGCCTTCTTGGATTGTAAAGTAATTATAAAAGAGGACAGAGCGCTAAAAACAGAAGTCTTTAGGAAGGCTACGCACACTGACCAATACTCTAACCACCCTTTACAACACAAACTAGGAGTTATCAGAACCCTCCAGCTTAGGGCTAAACTAATACCAACTAGCATTGAAGGTAGAGAAAAGGAGTCAAAACATATCAGGAGAGCACTCACTAACTGTGGGTACACTCAGTGATTGTTTAACAAATGTCAGAATGAATAGGGAATGAAACCAAAAATTCTCAAGATACAAAAAAGAGAGGAGTACCAGTACCTTACATTGCAGGAGTTTCTGAAAAAATTACAAAGAGTCCTTTGGCAACACAAAATTCCTACTTATTTCAAACCGATAAACACGTTAAGGCAAAAATTAGTGCATCCAAAAGATAGGCTACCAAATGAAAAACAAAGTCATGTAGTTTATTCCATCCATTGTAAGAATTGTAAAGAGCAGTACATTGGGGAGACTCAACAAATTCTCAAAAAAAGACTTGATCAACATCGCAGGGATAATACTAGTGGGCCTCAATCGGCAGTACATTTGCACCTAAAAGCTGGCAACCACTCATTTGACGACAATGAGGTTAAAATCTTAGTGAAAGAACATAGATGGTTTGAAAGGGGAGTAAAAGAAGCGATTCTCATAAAACAACTAAATCCTTCATTAAACCGGTCTGGTGGGGTGAGGTTCAATGTGGATCGTTCATACAATAACCTGCTTAGGCAAAACAGGTTAGGCAACATTCATAATGCTGATGAGGTGATACCGGGGGGAGTGGGGGAAATGGGCCAGTCGTTAGTCAGGAATGTAGAAACAATCAGTGGGGCCACAGGGAGTTGTCCTCTGCTCCCCCTAACCTGAGAGTAGGGACCTATCATAGCTGTGTCCGGCGCCGCCATGTCTGGACATTAGGGATGTATAAATAGGGCCGATACGACCAGTAAGACTTTAGTTCGCTGACGAAGCCTCTTGGATAGGAGGCGAAAGGTCCGAAACATTCAAAAGTGTACAGATGACGGCTGAAGAAAACTTCTCATTTCCAGAGCAACAGAGCATGTCTGTTTTAGTCACCGCTTGGTCTCGAGTTGTTCCGATGAAGGTTGCGGCCGAACGAGAAAAAATGAGAAGAGCCGCCTCCAACCAGCTGCACTCATCACCATTAAACTAACAAAAAAACCAAAAACAAAGTAATAACATCAATCAAACCTGATTAAATCCTCACCGTCTGCCGTTATGTGTTGATGCGCTTTGCTGCTATCATTTGGTCCCACAAGCAGATTTCCAGGAACAAGCGCTTCGGGGGCTTTGCTTGCGGCTCGTTAAATTTGTGTAGCGATGTTCCACCGAATGGGCGACGCTTCACAACGGCTCTTTGCAATGACAAAAAGTTCTTTGGAGTCGGTTGGCAACTTGAAAGTTATTGGGCATCGCCGATTGCGCCACCACATTATATGACTCTCGCGGCAAGGGCTACGCCGTGACAGTTTTCCCCACAAGGCCCCTGTGGTTGCCCGCGGCAACAAGGTCGATCGGACCGTCAACGATTTACTCCAGTCTGGTGCGTTTTCTGGCAGCTGAGCCGAGCGCACATCAAGTGACGACCAACATCGTCGACCTGCAGTCCGAGTCCAGGGCGATCCAGAGGGGGCCTTTGGGCCTCCTCTCGGGGTCCTTGGCTTCATTCACGTTCATATTTTTGCGGTTGGCATCCATATTTAGCAACGTGTATTTTGGTCATTTCATGATAGATATTCAACCTTTTTAATGACAGCGGCATGTCAATGTCAAATATAATTGTGTTCTTTGTTTTATGAATGAGCTTTAATTGGGCGGCGCTGGAACCGTTGTTCACCTTTCGGAGCTCGGTCATTTTAATAGCCTCCCTCATTTCACCCCAGGGATGAAAAGAAAGGACAGATTTCGGTTCATTTAAAATGATTATTAAAAAATAGCATGAATATCACCCAAGACCAAAAAGTTAACAGTATTCGATGATCGGGTGAGTTTTCTTGACTTCACTGCCATTCCATATTTATTCAGGAATTGAACATTTGTTCGGTCTTTCATTTGGGGGAGTGCCAATAAAGTGCTGGTCAGACCTCTGGCAATGTTTTCCCCTCCCATGAGGGGGCAGCAGGGATGCATATGGCCCGCAACCTTCCGCCATTGACGCATTTTGACAGCCGCTGGCGCAATTTGGTAACTCCAGTGCGCCGGCACGGGCGCGTGTCGATTACGATTGCCGCATTTTGCGACGTGATCTTCACCGCATCTGACGTACTCCTGTTACAAAAGCCTAATAAACACATTTTGTTAAACAGCAATTGAAAACTGTCCGTTTTTCTTCAGCGGTTTTAACTTTACTCGCCTGCCATCTTGCCTTACCGAGCATTTGTTTCAATGTGTTCCAAAGTCATGTTAGAGGATATTTCGGTCTTGTTTGCGATCCGCCGGAAACTGCCGAAAGGGCTAATCAAATATTAATTTACCCATGGTGCATTGTATTGTTTACATCGAATATGGCGGATGGTTGCTCTATGGAGCGTTCGAACATGAGTAAAACTCTAAAAGACGTTAAAAAGAGGCAGCAAACAAACATATCCTTGTTTTTTTTGAAGAAACAATCAAAGAAGTCTGCGGAGGTCGTGACCTTTTGTTGCAGCAAGCAGTTGTTAATAATTCAAGTTTAGTTGATAAAGGGAATGATTTCAGAGCTATTACAGCCCATTGTAAATTAGTTTCAATAGACATCAGGACAAAAGAGTTAATTCCTAAATTATATGGTGAGTGTAGTTTTGCTTTTTGAATGTTGCTGCGCCGATGACCATTTTGTATTTGGGAGCCTTTTACTGAGCGAGTTGCTTGTCCTGTAGCCACAAAGCGACATAAGTCTTCTTGCGCCGGTCCCAAGCCGGGATAAATACAGAGAGTTGTGTCAGGAAGGGCGTCCGACGTCAAAGCTTGGCCTAAACAAACATGCGGATCAAACCTCTAAAGATGGAGGTCACTGATTTGCTGTGGTGACCCCGTCAAGGGAAAAGCTGAAAGAAAAAGAAGAAGAGACATTAGGAAGAAATATTGTGCTAAGTCTGTTCTCTTTGTCTTCTCTGTCATACCGTACAACAGGGGTGTCAAAGTCATTTTTTGCCGCGGGCCACATTGTAGTTATGGGTTCCTCTCGAGGGCTGTTATGAATTTGGGGAAGCCATTAGAATGTTTAAATCCCTTCAAATATTACATATAGAGCACACAGCAAATTAATGAAGAACTCGTTTTCAAATCTGAAGTCAAGAATAATGCCTTTTATTGTGGTTGACATCCAAAAAGATGACATTTTGGCTCAGATTTTAGCAATCATCGTGGAATTTAACAAGTTTAATTTGCTTTCGCGTGATGATGTGGCGGGCCGGATTTGGCCCGCGGGCCTTGACTTTGACACCTGTGCCGTACAATGTCAAAATGGCGTAGGATTGATTGTGTCGTAACTCAAGAAAATGTAAAAATGTTTGTTTATTTTATGTATGAATACATTATTTGACTTGAATTAAAATTTAGTTTATATAGATTTTACTCAAATAATGGTTTTGCGTTTGTAATGTAGAAATATGCTCCAATCAATGTATTTTGGTTTATTTCAAACTGTTTTGTATACTTTGGCGATGTGGTCAAATGGGGCCCCTCCATTTTAGAAATGTTTAATTGCCCAGATGAATCCCTGGGACATCATTTGCGTTTTGTCCAGCCGCCCCCACTTGGACCTCATTTTATTCCAGACCCATATCATTTGGGAATTAACTTTTTTTTATCTGATGAAGGAAGATAGTCTAAGGTTTCTTACGCTGCGTTGAATGTTTATGTAGTCCTAAAATTCAATATTGTGGATCCTGGAATTTGAGTGACAATGACAAAAACCCTGGCACTGGACTGGACATATTTTTGCACGTCTGGCAGAGAATGAGTTAAAAACTCAAATCTATTGACTAATCAAAAAGAAATGGGGATAATCATCAATGATCCAAACAGTTGTTTATTGCATCGTTCACGTCTCCTTTCAAGTACTTCTCCAAGGCACTTTCAAATCAATAAAAGATGGTGTCTTTCCTTTGCATTTGAGCCCATGTCAAAAGTGGATTGACCTCGCGTAATTTTTCACTGCCCCCCCCCCCTCGCCTCCTTAATTGCATCCTCAATTTACCTTGACGGGATGCGCATAACTACACATGGTGCTTTCAAGCCGCTGCAGTGAAGAAGTGTGACGAATAATACAAGTGCCTCAAGTACATTCTGCTGAGCTGCATGCATAAATGTTCCAGGCCATAATTTGGCAACGCGCAAACGTTTTCAGCAAAAATAAAATGCATGGCGGAATGCTTTGAGCGAAGAACCAGACAATCTACTTGTAGCAATTCGCCAACAAATATGGTACGCGATGAACAAAACGATAACACCACAGATAGCAGTACTCAGACTCTAAAGGGAACCAAATCAACTGATGGTGGCCGGATGTTGTGATGTTGTTACCGCCATCGAGTGGTGGAATGCCTGAAACTCAGTCAAATGTCCAGTTTCTGCTAGCAAAACGAAACACACAACAAAATGGCAAAGAACGCCTCCGTAGTTCCTTCTCTCATCTGGTGCATTCTTCCGATTCTTCATGTCAACTTTTTGGAACGCCGGCGCTGCACAATAATTTCAACGTGTGGGTCATTTTATTCCTTTTAATGTTCTACGATTTTTACGCCACCGTATGGCAAACCTGCACCCTTGAGTTGGTCTCAGCATGATCGTGCACAACGCTAATGCGACCTGTCACATCTGCGGTGCGAGTGTGTCTGGTGTGTTTCCTCGGGGATGGATTGTAGCGCTCGGCATGAGCTTATGTACGAGGCACTTCCAAAGCAAAGGTTCGGCACTGGCCTTTTAGGGCATCTTGGGTGCTTGTGTAACACTTTTTTTTTTTTAAATGGAAGTGGAATATGGAGGAGTTTGCAAATCATCGGGTTGTAATTGCCTAGTCAGACCACACAGAATCGTCTCGAAACACTTGATGAGACGAGGAACGTAAAAGAACACACAGCCGTATTCCGTTTGGAGGGCTTAATTTACCGAAATTCTGAAACTACACAAAGAATACTCGGCAAAGGCTCAACACTAAGTACTATGAACCCACGTTAGTGTTGCGCTCTCCACTATAGTAAGGGAGATACGGTGTTGTGGGATCCAGAAAAAAACCACAAGACAAGCAATGTGATACGTCTTGACTCAACAGTGGTTTACTTCGAATGCCCCGATCTAATGCAAACGTACGCGCACAACAATTTCCGGTCCAACGATCTAAATCGGTCCGACACGAAACATGAACCGAAGCAGGCGTTCCATGTTTAAATAAACATTTTCGATATATATCATTTGTAAACCAATAGAACTACGCGAATGTAACCAAAATAGGAAATACGATAATTTACAACCTGTCACATACTCCCCCTCAAAATAGATGTTGTCCCCAACATATGTACTAGTAAATACATAAATACGCTGGACGACGTGCCCAAAACAATGACGCACGGTATTATGAACTGCATCCAAATATGAACTATAATAATGAACAGTTTACAGACTGGAACTCTTTTCATACATTCTGTTTACATTATAACAATCAACAATTCACAGACTGGAACTCTTTTCATACATTCCGTTTTACTTATACAGGGCTCATCGGGGTCTTCTTGTTTCCATCTCACTGTTCTATTAAACCGAAGTGTCGATTAACCATTTCTGTAGTATTTCGTGGCATAATAGGGGTGTGCGCCATACATCCAAGGCATTGTCTGTTCACCATGATATGGTACTGTCCCTACATTGTAGCAAGATGGCGAACCAAGGCGATCATACGTGAATACCTTGGGTCTCCTGTGTTCTCGTCGTGGCCGTTGATTTCCCCCAATATCAGGATTACTGGGGGGTGGCTGGGGAAAAGGGGGACACACTGTCACCGGTGGATCATTTTCCGGACCAATGTTGCCCTCCTGAGATTGGTCAACTTCCGCAGCTCCCGGCTCCGTCCCCGGCAGTTCATTCCCCAGTTGATTGTCATCATGGTGGGTTGTCTCCACAAAGCTCACGTCCCGCGGTTCTGGTGAGTCTGGTCGGGTGCTCTGGCGATGCAACACTGGATAATACTCATCCTCCTCATCATCCTCTTCCGGATCCATTTCCGGCATCTTGTTCGGTCGTTGCCGAGTGGACTTTTCCTTGGACTGGGACTGTAGTGAAGTCTCTAATGGCAAATGATCACATGGCAGCAAGAGATTGCGGTGGAGTATCCTAGATCTGCCCTTCCCCCTCTCAGGTTTCAGCTCATAAACTGGAATGTCTTGGCTGACTTGACGAACCACTGTATGAACAACATCCTCCCAGTGGTTTCTCAGTTTGCCTGAACCTCCACGTGGGGTTAAGTTTCGAACCAGAACACGATCACCGGGCAACAGGGTAGAATACTTTAGTTTACTGTCATATAGTCTCTTACTCCTGGCAGCAGCTTTGTTGTTATTTTCTTGCGTGATCGCATACGCTTCCTCCATGCCCTGTTTCCACTTCTTCACATAGTCCTTCTGGTTGGTTTCACCCTGGTTCGAGTCTGGATTCAAACTAAACAACATATCAACTGGCAAACGTGGTGAACGTCCATAAAGTAAGTAAAAAGGTGAGAACCCTGTCACCTCACTTTTGGTACAGTTGTAAGCATAAACGAGTTTGTTTAGTGAGTCCTTCCAGTTACTCTTTTGTTTCTCTGTCAGTGTCTTTAACATCTGGATCAGTGTTCGATTAAATCGTTCAACTTGTCCATTTCCCTGTGGATGGTAGGGGGTTGTCCTTGAACCCGCAACCCCACAATATTCCTTCAGTTGAGCAAAAAGTTGATTTTCAAATTCACCACCCTGATCATGGTGAATTCGAAGGGGGAACCCAAACTTTAAAGCATAGTCATTAAAGATTTTGTCTGCCGCTGTTTTGCCAGCTTTGGACGTTGTAGCATAAACTTGAGCGAAACGTGTAAAATGGTCTACTAGCACAAGCACGTATTCATAACCACCCTTACATTTGTCAAGATGCAAAAAGTCAACGGAGACAAGTTCAAAAGGCTGAGTAGTCACAATATTAGTAAGAGGGGCTCTGGTCTCACGGTTGGGCTTTTTGTGTTTTAGGCACACACACTCTCTCAGTACATAGTCCTCTATTTCTTTTTGCATAAAGGGCCAGTAAAAACGATCCCTTACAAGGGAAAGAGTCCTTTCTACACCATGGTGGCCCATTTCATCATGCAGCTCTTTTAACACTGTCACCTTGTGTTTTTCAGGAAGCAGTAGTTGGGTTCTGTTTGCCGTTTTTCTGTACAAAACACCTCTGTCATTAAAGTGTAGCTTGTCCCATTCCCTCACAAGACAAACAACTTGAGGACAATGCTTTCTTACTTCAGTACCTAGCGGTTTCGTCTCCGCCAGTTTGTATCTAATAATATGTCCTATAATGGGGTCAGTCTCTTGATCTAGCTTGATCTGTCCAACAGTCAATGGGGCTATCGGTGTGTTTAGTGACACCTCGGCACACATAGCTGAGATTCCCATAGACCAAGCTGCACTAGACTCGTTCTGTTGGTCAACCGCTTGTACGGCAGCACTCACAGCATCATATGACATTTCTTTTGTACATCCTTCCATATATGTTACCATATCAAGGGGCATCCTAGATAAACTGTCTGCATCAACATTTTCCTTACCGGGACGATATTTAACAGTAAAATTAAAATCAGAAAGTTCTGCGACCCACCTGCACCCAGTTGCATTTAACTTAGCAGTCGACAGTACATACGTGAGTGGATTATTGTCACTATACACAGTGAAGAATGGTGCATAGTACAAATAATCACGAAACTTGTCTGTGATCGCCCACTTAAGCGCCAAAAATTCCAACTTGCCCGAGTGTAAATTATAATTCTTCTCAGCTGCAGTTAATGTCCGAGAGCCATAGGCTATCACGCGAAGTTTGCCATTTTGTCTTTGGTACAACACAGCACCTAAACCCCGGTTAGAGGCATCTGTATGCAAAATGAAAGGATGCGCGAAGTCAGGAAAACCTAAAACTGGTGGTTGAACTAAACAGTCTATTAGCTGCTCTAACACTGACTGATGCTCATCACTCCACTCAACACGTGTGTTGGAAGACACACTGTTATGTCTCACTTTCCATTTTTGTCTTTGATGCTGCTGAGTCTCAACATTCAGAGGGGCTTTAAGCAAAGCATACAAGGGACTAGCGATACAAGAGAAATCTTTGATGTATTGCCTATAATAGCTTAATAGTCCCAAAATGGCTCGAAGCTCACCGACAGTGCCTGGCTGCTTGTTTTTCAGGGCACGCACTGCTGCTGTATCTGCCGGGTCCATTCTGCTCCCCTCAGCAGAGACAATCCTGCCGAGGTACCTCACTTCCGGCTTAAAGAGGTCACACTTTCGGGCTTTGAGTTTTATTCCATTTTCCCTGAGACGTCGCAACACTCGTCTGACGTCCTCAACGTGGTTGTCAAATGTCCCGCTGAAAACAAGAATGTCATCAAGATAGGGGACACATATTTCGTCCCGTAACCCCTCCAGACATTGTTCCATACACCGCTGGAACGCTGCTGGTGCATTCATGAGTCCAAACGGAATTCGAATCCATTCATAAAGGCCCCAAGGGGTCACGAAGGCAGTCAGGTGTCGGCTCCCTTTGGACATGAACCCCTGGTGGTATGCTTTGCCTTGGTCCAGCAGCGAGAAGATGGTGTTACCCCCAAGGCTATCCACCACGTCCTGTACCCGTGGGATGGGGTGCCGGTCAGGGTGTGTTTTCCGGTTCAGCTCTCTGTAATCAATACATAAGCGCAGTGTACCATCTTTTTTCCTGACACAGACGACAGGGGATGAGTAGGAGGAAGTGGACTTTTCCACCCACCCCTGCGCTATCAAGTCCTGTAAATAGTCTTTCACCTCTCTGTACATTGGCTTTGGGACAGACATATATGTCTTTGAAACAGGCTCAGTGTCTTTCAACAAAATGTCCATTTGTAGGTTTTCCACACACCCTATGTCGTCGTCCGATTTTGAAAATGATGCCGATTCCTCTCTCAACATCTGCTGAACGGTCTTTCTTTTATCTTCGTCCAAATGAGAAAGATCTATTGGGGGGTCCCACTGCTCACTGAGAGCGATGGTGGTATTCTGGACATGGACCTCATTGACAACCACTGAAGGAAGGTCCCTTTTAAATATGTTAGCTGGGTAGACAGACCCTTACTGGAAACCTAATATCATGATTAGTAGGGTTCTGGACACTAACAACTATCCTAGGGATGGAACCTGCCTTAACTGAGACCAACGAGTCACAAAGCTCGAGGCCATCTGGCCACTGTGGGTTTTCACTTGGCTCAAAAACCAATGTAACATCTTCCTTAAAGGGCTTAGCCTGTACTTTGCATGGAATAATAAGTGAGCTATGCCTGGCTATAGTGAATCTCTCATTTGTTGTTTTTACACGGTACTCATGTGCTTGTCCCAGACTAACTGCTTTTATGAAAGTGGCAGCTTTATTGCGCTTAAGGTGGGGAAAAGCTAGTCTAACCGATTTCAAGAGCTTTTCTGTATCCCCTGTTTGTGACTCATTAGAGAGGCTATCTAACACAAGACGCTCAATGACATTAAACCCTATGATAGGACACTGTTGCTGGTCACCTTTTAGTACTAATACTGGTACAAGTAGCCCTGGATCATTAGCACCAAGTTTAAATGATATCTCAAGCCATCCTACATAAGGCATATCCGTTCCATTAGCTGCCACAATATTGAGAGTGTTATCAGGGTCAATAAGTTCATTCACATTTTTCAATGACACGTCAGGTAAGTTTGTTTGTTTCCATAACTCATCTACAGCACACACCTGGGACCCCGAGTCCCAGAGTGCTTCAACCCTTTTGTTACCCAAAAAGCACCGAATAAGACATTTCTTTCCCACTAACTCCCTGACCGAAGGTAATTTGCCACACTGGTTCTTATCTGTACGCTCGACAAATGACTGCTTATGTCTCTTCTGAACGGGGCCACGTGTGTGGGGCTTACATTCCATTTTCATAGCACCACTGTAACACTGGGACCTATCTGTCTCTGTGGTCACACCATGTCCCACTGGAGTAACCCTTTCTAGTTTAAAGCATGGTTCCTAGCTGAGTTCTGTGCTTTGCAGCCTGCTCTGAAATGTTCACTACTTCCACATTTAAAACAGTGCTGACAATATTCTTCACCTGTCTGAATACAAGAATAACACCTGGGCTGAGGGCGACGGGGCATGTAGTACTGCGGAGGGGCGAACCGCTGCTGGAACTGTGCTGCCCCCCTCATCGGCCTGGGCCCTGGTGCTGGGTGGTACTGCTGAAGAGCTGATGGGGAGTGCTGGGTGTAGTAGTGCCTGGCTGGTGGATCTACCTGATATTGTGAAGGTGGAGTGAAGGCGACCTGTTCAGGGTAGTGGTCAGGCAGGCGTTCAGGTCCTCCGCTGGTGGGCTGAGAAGTGGCTGTTGGTTTCTGAATAGTCTCTTTGATCTGGGACACTTCTGCACGCAGCTCTTTTAACAGCATCATCTCTGACCTCATCTCTTTGATCTCTGAAAGGAGTTCATTCGGCACAGTAACAGTATTCTGCTTTAAGACTGTCTTCTTCCCAATCGGGACTGGTGTGTCATCTACCTGGACAGTGTTCAGCGTTGTCACCCGTGCAGCAGCATTTTTCTTTTTTTCCTGTCGCTCTTTTTCATTTGCACATGCCATGTTTAATTTTTCTAACAGTACTTCATCTGATGTGGTGGTTAGCAGGAGGAAAGGTTGCATGTCACTCTTTACATTGTCACTCTGTAACCCCGTCAGAACTGTGTGCAGGAATAAACTCTGGACCAACGTGGGATCATACTTCACCCCTGATTCAGCTTCTTGAGATGCAAAAAGAATCCTTTGACGAAGATCCATTGCACGCAGTAGAAATTTCTGTGGGGACTCTTTATTAGTCTGCACTTCCGATGAGAGCTGCTTGTACAACTCAGTGGCTCCTCTCTCTTGATAGTGAGATCGGAGAATCCTTCGTAAAGAAGTTAGGGTAAGATTTTCTTTCCCTTCGAGGTAGCTTCTCAACTGCAGACCTGGTGTTATGGCACGAACCACTGCATCGATGATCTCATCCCCCTGGTAGCCTTTACTGAGCCCACTTTCTATCTGTCTGACCAAATTAGGAAATGTGAGTTTATCTTTTTGTCCGAGTTCACCTATTTGTCCAGATATTTTGAAATCTTTGCGCCAGGGGGCAGTGTCTGGGGGCACTATGCTTCTCTTTCGCACTGCATCCCGACCTTTTTCACTTGGTTTGGCTATTCCTGGTTGAAAATCTTTTATACTTTCAATCAAGTCCTTTATACGTAGCAAATCTGACATTCCTCCATCTTCTAGCTCTAATTCAGCTCTTTCAGTGTAGGTTGACACAATATTAATTAGTTGGCCTCGAGTCTTTCCTGTAAGTTGCTCTCTTTCCAGTCCAGATATTTGGATTTCAGCACATAACTCTGACAACTGTTGAAAATTCAGTCCAAATAACTTGCCTTTGATGTCCAACTGTAATTCCTCTAACGCCATTTTCGAGAGGGTAGACGCAGTTCAGCTGGCCGGATTCACTTCAAAGTCTTCCAGTGCCCTCTAGTGGTGGCTGTACGCACAGAGATGCAACTAGAGCACATGTAGAAACAAACCAGTAAACGGCGACGCCACTCCGACTGGGTTGATTGGGGATATTCGGCGCGAGCTTCTACCCACGGCGAGTAGACAACACTCGAACGCAAATATCCCAGCGGTGCCTCCAAAATGTTGCGCTCTCCACTATAGTAAGGGAGATACGGTGTTGTGGGATCCAGAAAAAAACCACAAGACAAGCAATGTGATACGTCTTGACTCAACAGTGGTTTACTTCGAATGCCCCGATCTAATGCAAACGTACGCGCACAACAATTTCCGGTCCAACGATCTAAATCGGTCCGACACGAAACATGAACCGAAGCAGGCGTTCCATGTTTAAATAAACATTTTCGATATATATCATTTGTAAACCAATAGAACTACGCGAATGTAACCAAAATAGGAAATACGATAATTTACAACCTGTCACATTAGCATCTATTCACTCATGAAATTTCCATCGTGCTCACTCGCGCAGTAGACTCAGTATTTGATGATGGGATATTGGCCTCGGATTGTCATGCATTTTTTTTCTAGTGTTAGATACAAAAAATGAAATAAAAATAGAAATTCTCACGTTTGATGTCCAAAAATATTATGAAACAAATGTTAATATAAGCTACTGCAGCTAATCAGCGCGCCTCAAATGGCTTAACATTACCTTAAGACCTTGTGCGCAAGACAAAATCTCCGATGCCGATTCGTCTGACGTTGTTTCCCGTCCCAATTTGTTCCAGTTGATACGATTTTGTTGACCTGTGCGCACAACGCTTGTCACCTAAACGAAAAAGAGGGAGAAAAAAAATCCCGGTGGACACACGTACTTAGCGCTCCCTTTGCTCTCTCTTCTTCCAATTGCCATCCTCCGAAAACAAGTTGACTTCATGGAAGTCCATCCGCTGGGCCACTCTGAACGTCAACAAAGGTCAAAACGCGCCGACCCGTTCTGCTCCATTGCCGCCACTTGAGTGGATGACAAGAGGAAAAAAAGAAAAAAACATTGGAGTGTGCCCAACGCCGCAATCAGCACCCCTGAAAAAAAATGGAGAACTGTTTTTTTGCTCTTGTGATGTTTAAAAATGCATGACAGATAATTTGGGGCTGGCGCCATGTCGTCCCGGTGGGGAAAAAAAGGCGAAAGGATGAGACCTGCACGAGGCTCGGCTCGGCTCGGCTCGGCTCGCGATTGATTGATTTTGCCCGCAGCCCTTGAGGTGCAACCCGCCCCGAGAGCTCACGGCGCAATTAGCACCGCAACAAACCCACGGTTATTCCTCCGCGTCTTGTCGACCTTAATTATTGAAGCGCTTTTTTCTTGCTGTGTTTTTCAGAGTTGGGAAGATGCGCAGGAGATCCCTGCCAGGCAGCTCGGTGAGTCTAATCACAAAAAAGGAAAGCCCAAAAAAATGTTTGACACTGTGCCAACATGACAGCTGGTGTAGCAATAATAGTACAAGTGTGTACAAATGCGCATCTCTAAATATAAATGCATCTTACTGTAAAGAAACACAATTGGCTCACAGCTTATTAAATAAACATTTAAGCTTGGGTCCTTCATGTTGAGGTGGGACTGCGCCCTGTTTGGCAAATCCTGCATCGACTTGTTTTTCTATCCGTGCAACGATGACAGAAAATCCAAGAAGCCAACATTTTCCGCACCATTTTCCTTCCAAAAGTAAACAAAGAAAGAATGGGAACTCGGCACTCCACCGAGTGCCGATTTCCGCTGAGGTTCAACATTGGGAAATGTGATTTGTCCTCAAATGGGACACACCGTTTCCAGACGGGTCACTCGGTGTTACAAACATCCGTCTTGACGGAGGTGAAGGGGGCTCGGGGGACTCACTTGATTGCCTTTTTTCAGACTTAACAGGGCAATGGAGGACATTGTTTGTGTCGGCAGGCATTATTGCACACAATTTGTTTGATTACAAATGGAACAATTGAGAGGAGTTTTTTGAATCTGGATTGGGGTAAAATAAATAGACGAAGGCAAAGCCGTGAATAAGAGGCCGCTGTGTATCCGGTGTCCTTCCTCCCTTCCTTTTCTTCATTCTTTCCTTCCTTCATTTGTATTAATTCGTTTGTATGCATTCGGCCGTTCATTTGTTTATTTGCTCATTCATTCATTCATTCCTTCATTCATTCCTTCCTTCATTCATTCATTCATTCATTCATTCATTCATTCATTCATTCATTCATCCATCTACATAGTCATTAATAAATGCATGTATTTATTTATCTTTATATATGAAGGTTCATGTCAACGATTCACCATCACGTTATTTATGTAGTTTAACTTCTAATTTCTCACTCAACACAGTATTTTCAGATGAAACAAAGTACCAACACTGCACTCAAAATCTCCTGTGTATCGCTTTCTCGTTCAATCCACGATGTCAACAATCCTGCCTTCCTCAGGTAAAGATACGTCACTTCTGGCATTTTCCTCAACTCGAAAACAAGACCCCTTGAATATTCAGTGTGGATTTCAAAAAATAAAAATATAGCTATATGCAGTGTTTGAAATAGCGTCTGCCCGGTGGCCCGGGGAACACAACTTTTACGTCGGGCGTACAACTTTCAAAACGTCTCAGCCCGGGTGGCCAACAATTTCTTCAAGAAAAAAAAGTGTTTTTTTGTTTTTGTTTTTCAAATCAAACAATATACAGTAAAGTCTCGTTATATCGATATTCAAGGGAGTCCGAAAAAATATCGATATAACCGGGACTATCGATATATCCGACCCTGTTTGCATGTAATTTTCTCCGTGCGTGCATAGAAATAGTATCGATATAACCGGGACTATCGATATATCCGATATCGATATAACGAGACTTTACTGTATGTTATATTCAATGAAGCGAAAGCTACAAACAAACCACTACAAGGTACATCGATGAGAAGGTTTCTTCAGCCGTCATCTGTACTTTTTTGAAGGTGTCGGACGTTTCGCCTCCCATCCAAGAGGCTTCGCTGACAAACAAATGTTCGTTTGGCAATTTGCATACTCGGCACCGGCAGCCAATAAGAAGCCTGCTTCAGACTACACCTTGACTGAAAAGTGTACTTGAGCGTTTTAGAACGCCGCTTAGAAAGTGGAGTCCACGTAACTTTGAGCAGACAACGAAACGCAAACATTGAGTTGTGCACCATGACAACAAACAGCAACTGGAGCAAAATCTTCAGCAAGGCATATTTGCCATAAATTAAGCAAGGGAGCATTTGTGGTAGTCATTTACTAAATTAAAAAAAATCTTTTATAGTTCGCAACAATGTTTTTTTTTTGCGATTAGTCGTCTTATTGTGTTTCAAATTGTGAAAAAGGGGACAGGCAACTTTATGGCCGTGCAGGCAACTTTTCAGAGTTGTCTGCCCCGGTGTCCGCTAACTTTTTGTCATGAGTTTCAGACACTGATAGATGGGGTGGAAAATGCAGTCAGTAGAAGTCATTTGAAGTGATTTTACAAATTACGGACGCAACTATGTCGGGAGGTGTCTGTTGTCCTTTAAATCTACCTCCCCCCCCCCCCCCCCCCCGACTGGGTGCAATCTTGATAAGCCTTCATCCCAAATGTCATTTCGCTCAGTGAACAGGTTGAAGCAGCTGATATTTAAAGAAAAATGTTGCGAGATCAATTCCAGGTGCACAAACCTTTTTTTTTTTGTTCTTTTCCCAATTACAATTTTGTCCCTGCTGACATTTCCAGGTGTTAAATCCATTGCATTTACTTCATTTTAGGCAATTAAAAGTCTGTATTCATCAAAATGTCATCTCTGTGCCTAAGTCGACCACCTCTTGCGATGGGAAGCCCTTTTCAGACGCAGCAAAATATTTGCGGGCTTTCTCATGACTTCCGGGACCTCTTCGGAAATGACGGCGGCGTTCCGAAGATTAACTCGCCACATACAATGTGATGCTGAGCATCTACATTCCATTTCTTTGATCCGTCCTGCCATTTTTTTTCCTTTTCAGATCCTGAGAGAGTTCTTTACCATTGGGTGTCACGGTGAAACTCGGGCGAGCAACATCCTCTTTGCCGCTTTCGGGAACTGTCACAGTTGATTTGCGCTCGTCAGGCTGCAGACTGTTCTACATTCACTTGCAGCATATGTACACAGCGCGCATGCACACGCACGCACACACGCACACACACACACACACACACACACACACACACCACATCTTCAAATGCGTAGCATATTTCATTTTAACACCTTTTTAATCACAGCTGGGCCCCAGGCTAAATCACTTTCCCCTCCTGTGCTTCCACAGTGGAATAGCCAAGTAGAACTTCCGAGATAGTATTTGCACCGGTTGACTTTTCCGGGCGGCAAGCCCGTTGCCTTTGCAGCTTAGCCGTTTGCTCATGTTTGACAGCCACAAGCCGTGTGCATTCAGATCAATGGATTGATTGTGCCATCGCCGTCCGTCACGCTCACTCATGAGTGGCTGGCAGATGCTGATTTTCACCTGAAAGGCAAAGGACACAATGGACGAAGGTGAACGAAGGATGCTCTCCGCAATGTTCCCTTCGTTTTTATTCTTCTTGCTGCAATTTGATGATCAATGGAAAGCCATTAGCATTGAGTCGAAAGCCTACACGTTCACTCTTAATTAGTTTCTCCCCCTCACCCTCCATTTTTACTCTCCTCGACGCGCAGCACTATTTTATCTCCGTAATGGAGGGATTGGGAAACGGTTAATCCGATTCAGCTGTCAATCTGAACTTTCTGGAAACAGATGCAAAGGCAGCCATTTATTGAGCCTGTCACGTTCTGGTTGGCGACCAACGGGTAGTGCTGTCGGCCCCGCCCTCAGTTGCACAGGTGTTGCTTGTCTTCATCAGTGGAAGTTAAAAGGACTCCCGGCACGACCATTCGGTGTCAGGTCATCGTACTGTGTACGTGTTTGCTGCACACTGTCAGGTTTGTTTCATCTCGGCAGACTTTTACTCTTGGTTTTCTTTAATACTTTGTACTTTTTTGTACAGATGACTTTGATGTTTGAGATTTTGTTCCTGCTGACTTTATTTTAATACAATTTGTCAAATACATCCTGCTGCTCCCTCCTCCTGCCTGTTTTTTGGGATCCACCACCACCTTGCAAACCGTGACAGAGCCCAACCGGACATTGAGAGGTGGTGGTGGGAGGATTTGATCTCTCTCAGATTGGACGTATTGACTGACGTCGTTGGGTGATTTTGTAAATCCTTCCTTTGCAACCGACCGTTATTAGTGTTAGCTGTGGCATAGCCTGTTTTATTTTGGGGTATGCCATCCAGATTTTTGGTTTGACCCCTAGTTGCCTATGGTCCAACGACTGTAGCATCTTCGCGCAATATCGATTATCAATACAAACAAATCCCTGAATTTCTTTATTTAACAACTCATTAATTTATTTTTTTTCAGCATTTTTTTTCTCCATTATTGTCTATACACTTTTGTAATCTGTTTCCACATGTAAATGCCTTCCTGTAAGAATTTTGGCACCATGTAATCACTTGCTTCAAAATGATGGCATTTCTCTGAGAACATTTTGACTAACCCTGATCCGGTATTATATGCAACGACAGGGAGAATTTATGGTAAACTCTTAATCCAAGTGCTTCGTCATTTTCTCCACCCTGCGAGCGGTCTTGCCAAGTGTTAGAATCGCAACTGTCAGCTTGTGAGCTTTGGTAGCAATACCCGACCACAGGATACAAAGTAATTGCATACATGTTAGCATACTGACTATATTCCGCATATGAGTAACAGTAGTTGAAGTTTGGGCCATTGTAAAACGTTCCTTTTAGGAGAGCTGAAGCCAAAATTGAAGTGTTGTACAAGGCAAGCAGGACTCACCAAAAGACTTGTTTTGGAGGTGGAAGCCTCCTACAGTTTTCAGAAACTGGATGTGTACAAATCCCAGATTAATTTGGTTTGCAGTCCAGTTGTTTGAGGACATATACTTCTTCTTTTCCTTTTGGCTTTTCCCCGTCAGGCGTTGCCACAGCGAATCAATATCCTCCATCTCACCCTGTTTTGTGCAGCCTCTTCTCCCATGCTGTCACGTTCTGGTTGGTGACCAACGGGTGGTGCTGTCGGCCCCGCCTGCAGCTGCACAGGTGTTGGTCGTTTCAATCAGTGGCAGTTACCGGACTCCCCGCACGACCATTTGGTGTCAGGTCATTGTGTTTGTTTCACGTTTGTTTCGTTTCACGTTCGTTTGTTTCACGGTTTGCTTCATCTTGGCAAATTTTTACTCATGGTTTTCTTTGATACTTTGTACTTTTCTGTTCCGATGACTTTGATGCTTTAGATTTAGTTCCTTCTGACTTTATTTAATGCAATTTGTCAATTACAACCTGCCCCACCCTCCTGCCTGCTTTTTTGGGATCCACAACCATCCACCACAACGCAAAACGTGACACACACTAGCTACGTCCTCTATGGCAACATCCATTAGTAATAATAATAATAATAATAATAATAACAATAATACATGTCATTTATAAGCGCCTTTCAAAACTCTCAAGGACACTTTACAGTCACAGGATAAGTTTTCCTGTGGGTGAGCAGCAGCATTAACCTCCTCTTAGGCCTTCCTTTCGGTCTCCTGCCTGGCTGTTCAAGGCTCAGCATCCCTCTCCCAATATATTCACTCTTTCCTGTGGACATGTCCAAACCACCTCAGTCAGTATACTCATTTCTCATCCATTCCAACCCGCTCACTCCCAAAGAAAATCTCAACATCTTCAGCTCCGCTTCCTGTCTTTTCTTCAGCGGCAATGTCTCCAGTCCAAACATCATGGCTGATCTCACCACCTTCCGTTCATCTTAGCTCAAACTCTTCTATCACACATCACACCTGACATTTTTCTCCAGCCGTTTCAGCCTGCCTGTACGCGCTTCTTTGCCTCTTTTCCTCACTCTTTTCTGTCAAAAGACTTCACTCCAGACTTCCTTTCTGTTCCTTCCACTCTTTTTTTTTTTTTGGGGGGGGGGGGGAGAAAGCCCAAATATTTTATTTCAAACCGCCCCCCCCCCCAACCGCCAACCCCGTTGCATATCCATAGCCTGCAATCTTGATTTGTATGCCCAGTTCTTGTCGACTTTACTGTTTGCTTTTTGTGACGACTGCTCACAGTTTTCAACACCATTTAAGAGACCAAATCTGAGCCACAGGCTTTTGAGAATTTTAATTTCTGACAGGAAGCTCAAACGCATCGATCTGAAGGCCGTTGAACATCAAGGAAATGTGCTCCCTGGGATATCATCGGGATTTCTTCCCAGTTGGTGATGACATTCGCCTCACACACGAGCGCACTGCAGCTTCGATATCCCCGGCTCGCCATTAAAGCGGCAAGCTCGCCCCGCCATTTGTCTTCATGTGACATCCACTTAAAGGTTCGCTTTCATGATAGTGCTCGGTGACGGATGATATTGGCTGCACCAACAAAGTCGAACGGAAAGCACCCCCGGCTCTTGCACGTAACAACCCAACCGCCCAAAAGTGACAAAAATGTCTGATGTCTCTCGGCTGTGTACGCAATTTTGAACGTGAGGAAAAAAAACGATCCCAATGAATGCACTGCTGCACTCTACTGTGCTAAAAGAGATTATTTTCACTGGGGCTTTACAGCAGATTTGTTTTCAAGTCGAAGGAAAAGCATTGGTGAGAAGTAACAAAGTGAAGTGATACCTTGGCTTACGAACGCTTCAACTAACGAACATTTCGGGTTACGAAGGTTAAATTTGCCAGAATATAATCTTGGCATACAAACTATTTTTCAGGAGACACACGGAGCGCTAAAATGATTGATGTGTCGTTCGCAAACGCGCCGGTTCTTGCAGCTCCTGAAATGGCAGGTGCCTTTTTTTCCCTCTATTCCCCGCCCCCAGTCTTCAGTTAAAGCCACATGTGATTGGTCAAGATCCGTGGCAACTTTATTGATAGATAAAAGGCAGAGTGTAGACTGCAAGGTTAACATATCCCATCAATCGGGCTCCACAAATAACCTGCACAAGCCATCTGTACAATATGACGAGAACATACAAGCAAGGGAAGCAGCTATGAATGAAGTTTCTAGTGTGTCTGCCTGCATCTGTAGCTGTCGCAATATCACAACCTCTAAGATGTACAACCCAGAGATCCTTGAAACACTTTATGCAAAAAGCTATCAATTCCATCAAGCCATCAACGACTATCACAAAGTGAAATAAAACTACTTTATTATCTAGTACGGTTTATTTTTTTTTTATTACAATACCATAGCACATTTATTATACATAAAATAAGGTATAGTGTGTGTAGTTTTAAGGCTTATTTAGTTGAAAATGATGTTTTATGGGGACCTGGGAACGGATTATTCTCATTTTAATGGTTTCCTATGGAAAATTAATGTTTGGAATACACACTTTTCGCCGTACACACACTTTCTGGGAACCAATTAAGTTCATAAGCCAAGGTATCACTGTACTAATACTTAGTGGCACTGGAGTCGATTTTATTTCTTCTTGCCGACTTATCTCTATTTCACTATTCTGTAATGACTTTGTACTTTGACATTTGAAAATGAATATCTGTGCTGTTCTTACTTGGTCAATCAAAATGGGTTGGTGATACAACTTCAAGTTGCACACATCCCGAAATGGACAGCTGTAACACTTTGGTGGTGACGAGTGTGTCATATGGTGCTGCCAAAAGTATCTTTGCATTCATTTTTGGAGTGGTTCTAGTCTTCAATTAATTTCACATCCCTTAATATGCCCCATGTAACCTTGAAGTGTGTGATTAATATGCCAGGCAGAGCCCCAGCATTCTGCCGGCAGGGGTGTCGATGAAATGCAAGGGGCATTATTGGATCAGTCTCATTCTGAAAGGTCTTCTTTGGTTGTTCCGGTGCTTTGCAGGAAACCGTGTCCATTTTTCATTCAGCGACAGTTTGGGCCGTGACCTTTCTGCTTCTCCCACCTAATTAAGCTCTTAATGCCTTGCTTGTTATTGCCTGACGGGAGACGGAGATTAGCAAAAGGCACCCCCCCCCCACTCATCTCCCCCACCACTACCAAAGGGATGAAGGTCATCGATCGGCGCTCTTTTCATTCCTCACCCTGCGGGCCTTTTGTTTTGTATTGCGCAGATGTCGGAGAGGTCGTATTCATCATCCGGAGTCAGAGGAACTCCTTCCACGCCGGGCGAGCGGAGAAACAACGAGAGGATTTGATCCAGCAGGCGCATGCTCGCTCAGAGGTGAGATTCATCACCGTGTCGACATTTTCAGATGTGGATGGACTTCTTCAAGTTATCTGTTCACACTTCCACTTCATTTGCGGGAGATAAAAATTCAGACAAAAAACTTGAGAATGGCTTGTTCTGTTGGTAAAAAAGAAGTCATTTGTTCCTTTTTTTTGTGTATTTATTGTCAAGCACGGTGGACGTTACCTGTTATCCTATATTCCGGGCACGATAGCTGTCGCCACAATTTTCCAACAATATTTTTTAGGGGATTTCACCAAGTAAATTGTATTTATGTACAATGCCTGGTGGACTTCGAGTTGCGGGTCTTTCGTGTAGCGTATTGTCTTCGTGTTTGGAGGAGCAGAGAAGTTCGTTACAATGTTACATTGAATCTGGATTTTTTTTCTCGCCCTTTTTCTCAAAATGAGCTCCGAAATGAAAATATATACGCTAGAGAACGCAAATTGAATTTCCTCTTTGGTTATTATACTGAACACATTCAATGGAAAGTACATTTTGCACATGGATGGCATTTATAAAAATAAAAGGTGATTTGGTCTCCCATCAAACTGTCAACGTGTGGTGTTTTGTTGTTTTCTAGAAACCTCCGCTGGTTTTGCTCCTTCACACTTTGTCTGACAACGACGGAGACTGGAGCATCCTTCCTCTGCTGCCTTCGTGAGTCGAATGAACGAGTGAATGAGTGAGTTTTGCTTATGTACTGTCAGCGTCTGAAACTCATGACAAAAAGTTAGCGGACACCGGGGCAGACAACTCTGAAAAGTTGCCTGCCCCATTTTTCACAACTTGAAACACAATCAGACGACTAACCGCAAAAAAACAAAAACAAACAAACATTGTTGTGAAGTATAAATGATTTTTTTTTTAATTAAGGACGTACGTACCTCGCACAAATGCTCCCTTGCTTAATTTATGGTCAATATCCCTTGCTGAAGATTTTGCTCCAGTTGTCGTTTGTCATCATGGTGCACAATGCAATGTTTGCGTTGCGTTGTCTGTAAAAGCCACGAGGACTCCTCTTTCTAAGCGCATTTCAAAACTCTCAAGGACACTTTACAGTGCTCCTGATTGGTTGCCGTGCCGAGTATGCAAATTGCCAAACGAACGTTCGTTTAGCAATTTGCATACTCGGCACGGCAACCGATCAGAAGCCTGTTTCGTGCTACGGACTATACCGTGACTGTAAAGTGTACTTGAGAGTTTTGAAAGGCGCTTAGAAAGGGGAATCCATGTGGCTGAATCTTTAATACTTTGCAACTATGTTTGTTTTTTTTTTGCGATTAGTCGTCTTATTGTGTTTCAAGTTGTGAAAAATGGGGCAGGCAACTTCATGGCCGTGCAGGCAACTTTTCAGAGTTGTCTGCCCCGGTGTCCGCTAACTTTTTCTCATGAGTTTCAGACACTGCTTGTAGCAATGTATTTTTTTTCTGCATCCTCAGTTTGTCTCACACCTTCGGAAAGAATTCCTCGTGGATCGTCTTCCTGGAAGAGGAGACCAGCGTCAAGACGGCGAGGCTCGTCGCAGCGCTCGCAAAGTTTGATGAGAAGAAAGTAAGCCATCTCATCTATCTTTTTACTCCTCTCCCACCAAATCCTTCCATAAAAAAAGAAGAAGCGAGCAGTAAGGTACAAAGTGTCTTCTCAATTAAGAACCCCGCCACCATCTGCTCAGCTCACCGGGACAGTCGACAGACGCGTCAGTCATGTCGCCGTTGCCGTGCTAATTAAAAAGCCGCCTGCCTGGTGCGGTTTGTTCTTTTTTTTTCCCCCTCTCAGGTTTTGCCGCCAATGTGGGTCGAATGTTGATCCTCGGAAAACTTTTAAGTCACACTCACTTTGATTACATTAGAGTTTTTGCCTGCGAAGGCCACATTTCCAACCCATTGTGACCTTTTCAAACATCACCGCCATATTATCTGTCGACTCTCAGACGAGCAGATCAATACCGTCACCGCGCTTCCGTCAACATTCAGTTCATTAGCTAAGTCGCCGCTAGCTTTGTAGTTAGCAAACGTAGCAACATATACAAAAATTAACATGATTCAAAAATTGTCATTCACACGCAAAGAGTCAAAGGAGGACAGTGCGCTATTTTTATTTTCCTATCCGCCTTGCGCAGTATTTGGAGGATTGATGCAACACTTTTCACCAGGAATGGTTCCTAGGGAAGCCACTCCACGACGACGAGTCGACCATCATCCATCACTACGCCTTTTCCGACAACCCTTCCGCCTTTCAATATCCCGACTTCTCCGCCGCGTGGGCTTTAAGCATCCCGCTGGTGGTCCGGTCAGTGAGTTCATTCAGAGTTTTGTTTGAAGATTTGCTGTCAGGTCGTCATTTCGGTTTTTTTTTAAGACTGGCCAACAAAGTCCAAGAGGATCCGCTGAAATCAGACTTCACCATCGATCTGAAACACGAGGTGCGTACCCCGTTGCGTCCGCGGGCGTGTTCTCTCAGCCTAAATCAGCTTTACAACAGTGTCTGAAACTCATGGCACAAAATTAGCGGACAACTTTTCCAGCCATGAAGTTGCCTGCCCCATTCTTCACAATAAGACGACTAATCGCAAAACAAATTATTAAGGATTGCTAATCACAATATATAACAGAACAACACTTTAAAATGTAGTACATAATTGATGTACCTCGCACAAATGCTGCCTTGCTTAGTTTATCGTAAATCTGCCTTGCTGCTGATGTTGCTCCAGTTGTCGTTTTTCCATCCACTGTTTGGCATGTTGCACAATGCAATGTTTGTGTCGCGTCATCTGCTACAAGCCACGTGCACTCCTCTTTCCACCATCATGCGTCATAATGTACGTTTATGTTTTTTAGCGTCATAAATTTGGTTAGCTTCTTTTGAATCTTTCTTCTAGGGCTGAGGTTTTGGCTTGATTTCTCACCACGTATCCATTTTTCTTGCGTTCTCAGTACGTCTACTTTGGAAAATGATATGCAAATGCACCCGGAAGCACAAAGTTATTCGATGCAGGCTTCTGATTGGCTGCCTAGTATGCAAATTGCCAAACGAACTGAAATTCCGAAACTTCCAAACCGAACGAGGATTTCGAAATCGGACTAAAGCAAACGTTTGATTTGGAAAAAAATCTTTCGTTTGTTTTTTTTTTTTCCTTGAAAAAGTTGTCGGCCGCCCGGGCGGGGACGTTCTGTAAGTTGAACGCCCGACGTAAAAGTTGCACGCCCCGGGCATCCGGACAGACGTTTCAGACGACGGAAACACCGTTGGGACGGCCAAAGAAATGAACACTGGCCGGTAAGGGCTTAATTGCGCAAACGGATCCTGCAGGTGGCCTTGTATATTTGGGAAAACGGCAAGGGTCCCCATCTGACCGCCCTGGCCGAGCTGTGCACGGAGCCCCAAGATTCCCCGAGGGCCGAGCCGTGTGCCACCGCGCTCCACCCCGACCCCCCGCCCTGTGTGAGTATCTGCTTCCGCCGGCCGAGCCCAAAATCTGCACAGGTTGCGCCTTTTGAGGCTTTTTCTCAACAAACAACGTGCGGCTAAACTTCCGTCCTTTTTGTTTTTTTTTGTTTTTACGAAAAAGGGAGAGCCGGTCGATCGGGACAACATCTTTGTGGCCGTGAAAACCTGCAAGAAGTTTCACGGTAAAAGAGGTGAGCGTCTTTTGTGGCGCCCTGCCACATCCCAGGGGTTTTGTGGCGCCGCCATGTTCCGCCTGGGTTTGATTGCCAGTGCCGTAAAAGATTTGATTTCCAGCCGCGGACGGACGGACTCGGCTGGAAATGTCACGTCGATTTTGCTCCAAATGTCGCGCCGTTTGAGTGGCGCTGGGCTGCTTTATGGCGCTTTCTCACCACGCAGTTCCCGTCATCAAGAAAACTTGGGAGAGCGACGCCGTCTATCTGGAGTACTACAGCGACCACGCCGACGGTTCAATACCCACCGTGGATCTGGGAATCCCCAACACGGAAAGAGGTGAGCGCCGTCAAACGGAAAAGCTTCCCTCGGGTACCTTTGGGCGAACAAGTTCGCTCTGTTCGCTCGCGAGGCTGAAACTGTGGTTTTGTGGTTGGTTCAAAATTCGCTCAGCAGGGACTTCATTTGTTGGAAATGAAGTCAGAGATGGATGTTGATCACGTCCAACTGAAATCTTTGGTTCGGAGATTACAGGATGACAAGGATAGTTTTTCTTTTTAGGACCATGAATATCTTCTTTTCCTTGTAGGAAGGCGGAGCATACGTTGCTTTCTTTTTAGGGGAGTAGCTTTAGTTATTTATTTATGTCTTTGTTTATTCATTTATTTATCTAACAGTGTTTTTATTATTTGTATTTTTGACAAATGAAAACGTTTTGGGGGACAATGAATACTTTTTTTCTCTTCAGAGTTTGTGAAATATTACTTTGTTTTTCTTTTAGCATCAATAATTGTTTTACTCTTTCCCACAAAATCTTTGCTTTATAATAATAATAATAATAATAATACATTTTACTTCAAGCGCCTTTCAAAGCTCTTAAGGACACTTAACAGTCACAGACAAGCGCAGATACAATTATAAATAGAATACAATAAATAAAATACAATTATAAATAGAAACAAGAGATAGCGCTACACAGAAAATGCCATTTTAAATGTGTGGCTTTTGAGATGGGATTTAAAGGTTGGAAGAGAATCAATATTACGAATGTTGGGAGGAAGTGAGTTCCAGAGTTTGGGGGCAGAGCATCTGAAAGCTCTGTCCCCCATCGTGCTGAGACGGGCAGGGGGGGGGCACACAGAGGTGGAGGGAGGAAGAGGATCTGAGGGAAATTTGAAAAAGCTCATGTAGGAATGGGGGGAGCAAGGTTATGGATAGCTTTAAAGGACAACCGACGTCTCCGGTTGTCCACTTGTGTCCATAATTTGTAAAATGGCTTCAAATGACTTCTACTGAGCGTATTTCAATAAGATTCCACCGCATATAGCTATATTTTACGTTTTAAGACTCGTGCTGAATATTCCGGAAGTCTTGTTTTTGAGTTGGTGACGAGTCCGTACGTGACGTCGCTGAAGAAAGGCCCCTGACCGAAAAAAGGACACATCGTAGCCGTCCTTCCATCACGTCAATGCTTGTTTGGTCTGAAAACCTCGTGTTGCACCAGAAAGAGCCAGAAGAGGGCGTCCAAGCTCCATGTAAGGAATTTATCAGCCTGTGGAAACGGGCTGATTCATTCCTCACAGGAGCTCGTGGCCATTTTCTGCCTCTTTTTGGGTGAGACATTTCCCCTCAATGTTGCCTCAAAATGGCACAGAATAAATTCTTTAATCGATTGTATGCTTTCCTCTTCAGAACTATTTGAATCATATTCATAACTGGATGAGTAACAAGAAAACATCTTCTCCCAATCTGAAGCCATTGTTTTGATTCTCCAGCAATGCAAGACGTTACGAACTGGGGCGGGACTTTCTGAAGATGCCCAATTCGCAGCTCAATTTTTTGCTGATTTTTTTTTTTTTTTTTTACTTATTTGGAGTATCACCTCGCGGTTGCTCAAGATGAGCTTCACTGATGGTAACGCCACTTGGCCGCTTGTCCAAAAGATCCCATTTTTGCTGTGTCACGTGTGTCAAGTTACTGAGTTTCACGGCATTCCCGGCACTTTTCTCTCTGGCTCTAGCGCTTTAGCAGAGGCTACCGACCACTCGGGGGTAAATTATTCCAGACGGCGGATCGCTAGCGGCAACTGAAAGGCTGCCCAAGACCTTCGGGGTCTCATCTTAATGGGTTGATACGGCCACTTTCAAGGGTTTGGGAGAGTTGATTCATGTCCTGAATTCATCTGCAGTTGTGTCTTAACCCATTCTCACTTTGTCCTGATTTGGTCTGGTTGTAACCCGCGGCCTAACGTGTTCTCATTTGGCCCTTTGTTTGCCCTTTTAAAACAAGTTTTGACTTGGTATTCATTTGGCCCCCCTACGAAGCATCTAACACTGGAACTTGATCATGCGAGTCACCGTTGCTGGCTTCCTAGCTAGCTAGCTAGCTATCTATTTGCTATCTATTAGCTGTCTAGCTAGCTAGCTATCTATTAGTTATCTATTACCTAGCTAGCTAACTTGGTCTATTTGATTTATTCCCGGTTGAACGGGGTCACCGTTGCTGGCTAGCTAGCCAGCTATCTAGTTTTGCTATATATTAGCTGGCTAACTAGCTAGATAGCTATCTATTAGTCATCTATTAGCTAGCTAGCTAACTTGATCTATTTGAGTTATTCCCAGTTGAACGGGGTCACCGTTGCTGGCTACCTAGCTAGCTATCTATTTGCTATCTATTTCCCATCTATTAGCTGTCTAACTAGCTAGCTAGCTATTAGTTATCTATTAGATAGCTAGCTAACTTGATCTATTTGAGTTATTCCCGGCTGGCGCGTGTGGCTGCCGCTGCTCACCCACAGAAAAACTGATCCTGTGACTGTAATGTGACCTTGAGTGTTTTGAAAGGCGCTTGGAATTGAAATTTATTATTATTAGTAGTAGTATTATTACTATTTTTCCGCGGGCCACATTGTAGTTACGGTTTCCTCTTGGGGGCCGTTATGAATTTGGAGAAGCCTTTGGAATGTTACATATTACATATAGAGCGTACAACAAATTAATGAAGAACTAGTTTTCAAATTTGAAGTCAAACATATGTTACGTGGTCTACAATTAGAAATTTTGGTTCAGATTTTAGCAAGCATCATGGATCCTGACATGCTTAAATTGCTTTCGGGGGCCGAATAAAATGATATGGCGGGCTAGATTTGGCCCCCGGGCCTTGACTTTGGCACCTGTGCTGTATTGGGTAACAAACACACCCACGTTCACACACAGAAACACCACCTTTTGCCGAGGCATAAATAATGGAGCGAGGCCTCCTCTCTTGCATTGTGTGTGTTGTCGGCCCCTGGAGGTTTTCCGTCAGCGCCTCGACGATGACTACGTTGCTGTGCTCATACTTCCCAATTCTGCTCTTTGTGTGTCAGTCAGCTCTGCCGCCGGCCTGCGTGTTCAACAAAAACCTTTTCCTCCTCTATAGGCAGAATCTGTCAACCTTCAACCGGGTCCGCTTTGATTGTACCTGTCAGTCCATTCCAACAATTAGTTGCCGTGAAACCTCAAAGGTCAGCCATAGTCCAGTCCAGGTACACGGGATCCTGAAGTAGCCCTTGTTTGGTTCCAAATGTCTCCCTCTCCAGTCCTTAAATGGTTCTCAGACTACTGAGCAATCGCGTGAAGAGGATGAGAGGAGTTTTGATTCCCTTTGCGCCATTGTTCTTGTGTCAAAAGTCAAAGTCAGCCTTATTGTTAAATATGCTAATGACATGACATACAGCACAGATGAAATTAATGTCCTCTCGGACCCAGCGTGCAAGGCACTTAGAATGTGGCTAAAAAAGAAGGACAGTTGACAACAGACACTACATGTAATTTGTGAATGTAAAGTGAGGTAGTGTAGTCATGCAAAAACAACAACAAAAAGGTTGAAGTGAGGTGTTGCAGAAAAAAAATAGAGTTCAGGTTGATAGTACAGCGTGTAGCGTGTACTCAGAATTCGGTGAGTGTGGCAGTAGGAAGGAGCAGGGGGGGCAGAGCTGGGAGGGAGTTGAGTCTCCGGACTGCCTGGTGGTAGAAACTGTCCTTGAGCCTGCTGGTCTTGGCTCGGAGACTCCGCAGTCTCTTACCCGATGGCAGCAGGCAGAAGAGGCGGTGGGTGGGATTGCCAGCGATCCTGATGGCTCTGCGGGTGAGGCGGGTGTTGGAAACCATGCCAGCGTTGCTCCTTTCAAAATAAAATCATCTGCAAAAAACACTGTCTTGCCTTTGCAGGCCATTGCGGCAAAACCTTCGCCATCCTCAAGAGATTCGTCAGCGGCGACGTCCCCGACGCAGAGTGGCTCCTTGTCGTGGACGATGACACGCTGATCAGGTTTGCCCACCAAACTCCACCGCCGTCATCGCTGTGGCCGATGCTCAGACGTGATGCGGAGGGGGAAGCTCTTTCACGTCCCTCTGCTGTCACCCGATGCCCGTCAAGTTGCTTCTTGGCGTCGAATGTGGGACATGTGCGATGCAGCCGGAGGAAATTATTGCCACACTTGTGGACGTACGTGCGTGTGTTTGCCTCAGCCTCCCCAGACTGCGATCATTGCTGAGCTGCTACCGAGCGTCAGAAGCTGTGTATCTGGGCGAGCGCTACGGCTATGGCCTCAGCCAGGGAGGCTACAGCTATGTGACAGGAGGTGGCGGGTGAGTTTGAACCGCTAGACGCACGGCGGATATACCACACAAATCCCGTTATCTGTGATTTTGACATAAACCGCTTGTGCTCGCTACAGCCGGCGGGAATTGTCGTTTTTGCGGGCTAAGCTTTTTCGCCTTCGGTGCAGATTGAAATGTGAGCAACCACTCTCGAGTTCGATTGAGCATAAGCAGCTACACTCCACTTCAGAGGATTTTGACATTTGGATTAAAGCGGGACAATTTGGTCCCGCAGGGAAAATGGAACATTTTGGAACCAAAACTCAGGGATGAGAATCCTCTGCCAATCAACGGATTTCCCACAGAGACACAGGTCCGTGCATGATGATTTATTAAGCTACAACACAAAGCACTGGTCCTAAAAAGAGGACCACGACAAGAATACAAAAAACGACGAGTGGGGTGGGGCAATGGGAACCCCGACAATGGCGAGAAGCAACTCGCACACGGTGGTGCAGGAACAGAACAATCCCAAAAGGATTACGGGATGTGAGGGGGGGGGGGTTCGGACCGAGCGCCGAAGACAAATTCCAGGGTAATACAAAGTACAAATACAAGTTGACAGCGTACCGTTTTCGTACTCGCTGTCCTGAAGAAGGACGGTGGGAGGCGTGGCCCCGCCCCCAGCTGTCAATCCGAACGTGACAATATCGATCTCTCTTTGAGACAGGTGACCTCTTCTGGCTTCTCCGTTAGCAGGGAGAGCCATTTTTGGACAGTTTTTTTGGGGGGGGACGGCTCGCATGTGTGGGGAAGCCGTGTGGATTTTTCCATAAGGACTGTAATTAAAGAAATAAACTGGACTGTAAAATAAAGTTTTATTTACCTTTGTGAGGCACCCACGTGCCTCAAAGCCACCACCATTATCCCAGTCCCGAAGAAGTCGTCCCCCACCTGCCACAATGACTACCGCCCGGTCGCACTCACTCCCATCCTCATGAAGTGCTTCGAGCGGCTCGCTTTGAACCACATCAAGGCTGCCCTCCCTCCCAACCATGACCCTTTCCAGATTTCATATCGGCCCAACCGCTCTACCGATGATGCCATCTCCACTGCTCTCCACACAGCGCTCACCCACCTGGACACCAGAGACTCCTACATCAGAATGCTGCTCATCGACTTCAGCTCAGCATTCAACACAATCATCCCCCAACAGCTCATCAACAAACTGAGCAAACTGGGGATCAGCACCTCCCTGTGCAACTGGCTGCTGGACTTCCTGACGGGGAGACCGCAGGCAGTCAGAGTTGGCGACAACACTTCCAGCACCATCACGCTGAACACAGGGGCCCCCCAGGGGTGTGTGCTGAGCCCCCTCCTCTTCACTCTGCTCACGCACGACTGCTCACCATCATCACCCAGCTCCACCCTCTTCATAAAGTTTGCGGATGACACGACTGTTGTGTGCCTCATCAACAACGACGAGGAGACAGCCTACAGGGACGAGGTCAGCCGCCTGGCCACGTGGTGCAAGGACAACAATCTCCGTCTGAATGTGGAGAAGACGAAGGAGATTGTTGAGGACTTTAGGAGAGTGCGCCCCCAGCATGCTCCACTAACCATTGACGGTGCTGCAGTGGAGAGAGTGAGCAGCACCAAGTTCCTGGAAGTGCACATATCCGAAGACCTGTCCTGGAGCCACAACACGGCATCACTGGCCAAGAGATCCACCAGCGCATGTACTTCAGAATCAGAATCAGAATCAGAATCAGAATCAGAATCATCTTTATTGCCAAGTATGTAGAACACACAAGGAATTTGTTTCCGGTAGAACACGCTGCACTAGTAACTTCCTCCGCAAGCTTAAAAGAGTTGAAGCCCCGACCCCCATCACGACCTCCTTCTACCGCGGTACCATCGAGAGCATCCTGACCAGCTGTATCACCGTGTGGTACGGCGCCTGCACCGTGTCCTGCCGTAAGACTCTGCAGCGCATCGTGAGGACAGCTGAGAAGATCATCCCCCCCCCCCCCCCCCCCCTTCAGGACATTTACAGCACTTGCCTCACCTGCAGAGCCATCAGGATCGCCATCGATCCTGATGGCTCTGCATATATATACAGTAAAGTCTCGTTATATCGATATATATATATAGTCCCGGTTATATCGATATATTTCTATATATGCAAACATATATATATATATATATACTCCCGAGAATATATATATATATATATATATAGTATATATACTGTATATCCGTGTGCCCCCCCCACCCCACCTTTTTTTCCGATTTGTCATTCCCATCCCTGAAAAGTAGTTGATAGGCTTCCATTTTGCACGAGCGGTTAATGTTGTCCTTGCGCATGTGTCTGCAGCATGGTGTTCAGTCGCGAGGCAGTGGCGCGCCTCCTGCAAAGTGGCTGCAAGTGTTACAGCAACGATGCTCCGGACGACATGGTGCTTGGAATGTGCCTCAACGCTCTGGGTATCCCCGCCACCCACAGTCCACTTTTCCATCAGGTGACCACTCTTCATATCCGCTCACAATCTGTCCATGCTGTGATTTGGGAATGAGACGAGGGATTCTGCTGGTTCCCTCGTTTGCATTTCAACGTTTTTTTTCCCTCCAGCAGCGAACATTCAATCTATTCTCGCGTTTAACTCTTAATTTACTTTTTAGTTTGTAAGAACTGTCAACAATTCTTTCCAAAGAATACTTTTACCTGCAGTCCCCGTTGAGGCAATTCACCATACAAACACATTTTAAACATCTTTTTGACTTCCTTTCACATCGTTTTATTTTCTTGGACTTCCTGTCATTTCACATTCTGCCCGGGCGCCTTTACATGACGTTACATCCTGTCCGTCTTTCGAAAAGCTCACCCAACAAGCCCCACCTTTCTCTTCCCCCCTGCCCGCCCCTCGGGGTGGCCAGTCACAATTTGTACCGTCCCTAAATTAAAGAATTGTTTTGTTTTTACTTTAGATTGAAAGGCGCTTATAAATGGATAATTATTATTATTATTATTATTATTGTTGTTGTTGTTGTTGTTCCTGCTTCATTAATAATGACCTGAACATTCCCTTCACCGGAACCACTAAATTAAAGAATGAATAAGCAAATGCTAACACTTGTATTGCACATGGAATGTTTGCATTTGTGAAAAATGGCTTTGAAAATGCTTCAAAACATAAAGAAAGAAAGAAAGAAAGAAAGAACGAAATAACGGCGCCTTCTGACCTCCACATCATCATAAAAGTACTTTGCTTCTTTTAGCTTTTTTTTTTTTTTTTGTATTCCTCCAGCAGACTACTGCAATGATCAATCTTCACAAAATAGTTTTCTTTTGTGTGGCATCGCAGTGGAGTTTGCAATGATAACACTTCCCTTCCAGGCCCGCCCAGAGGACTACTCGGCAGACTTGCTTGCCCACCAGGTGCCCATTTCTTTCCACAAACACTGGAACATCGACCCTGTGGTCGTTTTTAACAAATGGCTGCGGGACGGCCATCGTAAAAGCACGCCTGATAATGAAAGCACCAAGACGGAGCTGTGAAATCCAAACCTGAACATCAGACGAACGTGGATGTGAGCAGCCACGTTTTGTTCAAGCAAAGCAACGACACAATCGACTTGTCAGGATATAAAATACACAGCGCGTGGCTCGATCTTATGTATGACGCTCCCTCGATGAATTTACAAGATGCCACTCATACTGTCAAATCTATTTTTCAATAAAAGTGTACATTTTTAACAATGAGCTTTTGAATCCCGTTTGACTTGATGTGAGCTATTTGAATGCATACGTGGGGCTTTGATATGTGCGTAAGCGTTGTCGGGTAAAAATTGCCCATTTTAGTTACAGTAAAGTCTCGTTATATCGATATTCTTGGAAGTCGGAAAAAATGTCGATATAACCGGACTATCGATATATCCGTCCTGCGCCGAACTACATTAGAAGGGAGCGGGCGCCCATACGTAAATGGGGGATCTTTGATATGGCATGTCATTTTGTCATTGGGTTCATGGATTGTGTATCTAGCATGCTTTTTGTACAGTTGGGAAGTGAAAAATAAACTTGTGCATAAAATAAAAATGTCTTTACACTTTTTTAATGATGAGAAGTTTTCTTCAGCCGTCATCTGTACTTTTTTGAAGGTTTCGGACGTTTCGCCTCCTATCCAAGAGGCTTCGTCAACGAACTAAAGTCTGACCGGTCTTATCGGCCCTATTTATAAATCCCTAATGTCCAGCCATGGCGGCGACGGACACAGCTATGATAGGTCCCTACTCTCAGGTTGGGGGGAGCAGAGGACCACTCCCTGCGGCCCCACTGATTGTTTCTACATTCCTGACTAACGACTGGCCTGTTTGCCCCACTCCCTCCGGTATCACCTCATCAGCATTACGAATGTTGCCTAACCTGTTTTGCTTAAGCAGGCTATTGTATGAACGATCCAAATTGAACCTCACCCCACCAGACCGGTGGGGTGTTTTTATAAGGATCGCTTCTTTTACCCCCCTTTCAAATCATCTACGTTCTTTCGCTAAGATTTTAACCTCATTGTCGTCAAATGAGTGGTTGCTAGCTTTTAGGTGCAAATGTACTGCCGATTGAGGCCCACTTATATTATCCCTGCGATGTTGATAAAGTCTTTTTTTTTGAGAAATTGTTTAGTCTCCCCAATGTACTGCTCTTTACAATTTTCATTCTTACAATCTATGGAATAAACTACATTACTTTGTTTTTCATTTGGCAGCCTATCTTTTGGATGCACTAATTTTTGCCTTAACGTGTTTATCGGTTTGAAATAAGTAGGAATTTTGTGTTGCCAAAGGACTCTTTGTAATTTTTCCGAAACTCCTGCAATGTAAGGTACTGCTACTCCTCTCCTTTTTGTATCATGAGAATCATTGGTTTCATTCCCTATTCTTTCTTTCTGACATTTGTTGAATGACCACTGAGGGTACCCACAGTTAGTGAGTGCTCAACATATCTTTTCACTCCTTTTCTCTACCTTCAATGCTAGTTGGTATTAGTTTAGCCCTATGCTGGAGGGGTCTGATAACTCCTAGTTGGTGTTGTAAAGGGTGGTTAGAATCGAAAAGTAAGTATTGGTCAGTGTGCGTAGCCTTCCTAAAGACTTGTGTTTTTAGCGCTCTGTCCTCTTTTATAATTACTTTACAATCCAAGAAGGCTAGTTGGTTCTCTTTAATGTCCTCACGAGTAAATTTAATGTTGATGTCTACAGAGTTGAGGTGATCTGTGAAGGATTGAATTCCTTGTTTTTTAATTATGACAAAAGTATCGTCAACATGTCTAAACCAGTGTCTAGGTTTTGTCCCCGGGAAGGATGTGAGGGCCTGTTTCTCCATCTCTTCATTAGGGATATATAAATAGGGCCGATACGACCATTAAGACTTTAGTTCGCTGATGAAACCTCTTGGATAGGAGGCGAAACGTCCGACACCTTCAAAAAAGTACAGATGACGGCTGAAGAAAGCTTCTCATCGATGGACCACTCCTGTACGACTGAGAGCTTACACAGACTTTTTTAAGGACTATTTCCTTTCAAAAATGCAACCAATGCAAAATCCTCACGTTGTTCAATATACACGAAACCACAAACGGCAGCATGTACAAACATATGAAAAACGGTGATTGTTGCAAGCGATAAATATATCTGAATACAGCACAATTAAATACATGTATGGAAAACGAAAACTGCAACGTTTACATTACTTACGTTGATGAAGTATTCTGCGGCACGTTGAACTCTTTCGCGATGAAGGATTTGCTCCTTGTTGGATTGTCCTCCACAGCCACGATTGCCTTGTACGTTGTTCGGATATCACAATTTTTACCCATGGTTGAAATTGGTGTCAAGCAACAGTACCGTATATATATATATATATATATATATATATATATATATATATATATATATATATATATATATATATATATATATATATATATATATATATATATATATATACAGTAAAGTCTCGTTATATCGATATTCAAGGGAGTCCGAAAAATATCGATATAACCGGGACTATCGATATATCCGACCATGTTTGCATGTAATTTTCTCCGTGCGTGCATAGAAATAGTATCGATATAACCGGGACTATCGATATATCCGATATCGATATAACGAGACTTTACTGTATATATATATATCGTTGTACTAAGTTCGTCCTGTCTACTTGATATCTAATTTGAAGCAGATTCTTTACTTCCAGACAGTGTATTGTAGGTGTTCAAATAGCTGACATGTTTCGGCGACTACTTCCGCCTTCGTCAGAGTGTCACGGATGTTGTTGTGACGCGCCATTTTCAGCTGGTGTTGCTATGAGGGCGTGACCTACCTGTCAGATCTGACAGGCATGCCACGCCCCCCGCTGTCCGTCCGTCCGTCCGTCCCTCCAAGATACTGCTCCAGGTAGTAGAGAGCATGTAAGCTCCCTCATCCCTGTTGATGGTCCTTGGTCCTCGCTTCCGGATTTCAATGGCCTCCCTGATCCAGCGCCGATGTTTGCTTTCTTCGGTGCGGATGACTCTGGCCTTCTCCCAGTCCAGGATGTGATTTTCTCTTTTGCAGTGGTCCGTGATGGCTGATTTATGGTGTTTTGTTCTTTTATTGCTCTTGTTTGTATTGTTGCTGTCTCCTTCTCGCGCTCCTTCTTGTGCTCTTTTGTTCTTGTATTGAAACTCCTTCCTGTCTCCCCGATGGATGATTTATTGCACGACTTGCGTGGGATTTCATATATTGAGTTGCATTTATTTTACGGGTGTATTTTGTCCTTTGGGTGTACCAAGATCTGTCGGAGAGTTGCGTGTGCTTTGACCGGTGTGTTTCCTCAGTGCTCTTTGTATGCGTTCCATGATCCCTCTCATGTATGGCAATGTTACCATTGCTATGTGCTCTTGTTTGTTTGTTTGCTTTTTCTTTCTCCCCTGTCTTGTGTTGTTTTTGTTTTTGACCTGCTCTGCCCCTTTAGGTTATTGCCCACTGAGGATATTGGCATTTTTCATTCGGTTGTCCTTTAAGGATTGATAATGAGAATATATAACAGAACAACACTAATTGATGTATCTCGCACAAATGCTCTCTTGCTTAATTGATGGAAAATCTCCCTTGCTGATGACTTTGCTCCAGTTGTCGTTTGTCCATCCACTGTTTGGCATGTTGCACAATGCAATGTTTGTGTTGCGTCGTCTGCTTCAAGCCACGTCAACTCATCTTGCCGCGATGCTTTTAATGTACGTTTACATTTTGGAGCGTGATCCATTTTGTTAACTTCTTTTGAGTCTCTCTTCTGGGGCTGCGGTTTTGGCTTGATTCCTAACCACGTATAAAAACGAAGGAATATTTCGAAATTGGAATAAAGCAAACATTTGATTTGAAAAAAAAAAAGGTTTTTTTTTTTGGAAAAAGTTGTCGGCCACCCGGGCAAAGAGGTTCTGGAAGTTGTACGCCTGGCGTAAAAGTTACACACCTCGGGCATCTGAGCAGACACTATTTCAAACACTGCATATAGCTATATTTTACGTTTTAAGACTCGCGCTGAATCTTCAGGAAGTCTTGTTTTTGAGTTAGTGACGAGTCCTCAACCTACGTCACTGAAGGAACACCCCTCACCGAGAAAGCAACACACAGTGCATTTTCGGGACTTTGTTTGGTCTGAAAACTTCGTGTTGATGGCGAAATTAGAAGGAAAACACATAAATAATGTGATGGTGAATCGCTGTGTGTTGCACCAAGACTACTATTTGATACTAGTTGACACAAAATCCCAGCAGACAAATCAGCCCATTTCCAACGGAGCTTGGGCACCGTCTTGTGCATTTTCTGAGATGCTACATTGGAGTCCAGACGCCGCAAAATGAGACGGAAGGACTTCTTTCATCGATGTCAAACATTTATGCTTTCCTCTTCCTCTTCAGAACTATTTGAGTCATATTCAGAACTGGATGAGTAACACGAAAGCATCTTCTCAGAATCTGAACTCTCTGAAGCCATTGTTTGGATTCTGGAGCAAGGCTAGACGTCCTGTCATGATGTCACGAACAAGGGGGCGGGACCTTCTGAAACTGAAACTTTCTGAGGTCATTTTGAAGTAGTTTTGGGACACTTTGAATCATTTGTGTTTTGCATTTGACTACAAATATCAGCCTGCGTGTTTTGGGTATTTTAGATGCTATAAAACATATTTCTGATGTCAGTTAGGAAACAAAAAATGGTGTCGGATGTCCTTTAAAATGAATGAACAGTCAAAAGTCAACATATTTTAATATTCCAAAACAAAAGGTAACATGCAGTGAACCATTCAAGCTCGCTTCTCCGTCAAATACAACCCTTTTGTTTTTCTTTGAGACTTATCCAATGCGTAAGAAAAGACCCCGCTTTAAAAATGTTCAGAAAAGCCTATAGGTGTCACAACATGCTCGTCTAATCTCAATATCATTTTTACCAATCTCACCTCAAATCTGCAGGCTGTTTGTACATCAACAGTAACACATTCAAGTAGAATTAAAGCACTGGCACTCTCCTGCCGGCTGACAACGGTCCTATTTTCACACCCTTTTTTTAATCAGATCTTTTTAAAATGTGAAGAATGATTTGCTTCCAAATGCACTCTTGCATGTTGTTGTTGTTGTTTGTGAGAAGCAATGACACAGCCCAGAATTAAAACAGTAAATCTCACGGGCGCTATCGCGCAACTCCAGGTTGCAAACATCTGCTTGTCTTGTGCTGTGAAAGAGGGAAGAAAGATGCAAGTACATATTCTCCAGGCATAATAATAAAAGGAAGTCATTACTTTCCAGGTTCATTCGTCGCGCCCACTCAGCCGGAAAAAAAGGAGACCTTGCGAAAATGTGTCAAGCAAATTGCGGTGGGGAGGCCTTAAGAGGTGGATTTCAACGAGCTGCAAATGACTGCTTTTTGATTAGCGCTGAAATATAACATGAGGTGCAAGAACATTGAGTGTTGTTATGACATTACTCGTTGCCGACATGCTGTCGAGATGAAGAAATACCTACAGACATACATACAGTATTGTCGATTTTTCCCAGAGGAAAATCCAGGTTGGGTCAAGTTACCCGAAAGGTTCAAGGCAGGAAATATATCCAAAATGTCCGAGTCACATTGCTACGCGGGGAACATAATGGAACAGTAAAGTCTTTTTTTTTTTTTCTATCACCTCTGGGCTGCTATTATTAATTCATCTAAAAAGACTGTCAGATGCAGATGTGCTCAAGTATTTTATATTTAATATATGGGGTGTCAAGACAGGTTCAGGAGTTCAAGCAAAAATCCGTACAAATTACGGTTTCAAATTAGGGTGTGAAATGATGACGTCATGCAAAGGATTGCGACGAGGGTTCGACTTTGGGGACTGGAGCATGGTCTCATGTCATGGTTCAAGTTTTAAAATCGCCTTTCGCACAGAGTAAAGTCATGAGTTTTGAAAGGCGCTTATAAATTAAATGTATTACTACACTGTGTGAAACTCATGACAAAAAGTTAACGGACAGCCGGGCAGACAACTCGGAAAAGTTGCCTGCCCCATTTTTCACAACTTCAAACACAACAAGACGACTAATTGCAAAAGAAAAAAAAAAAAACAATGTTGCAAAGTATGAAGGATTTTTTTTAAATTAAGGAAGTACCTACCACAAATGCTCCCTTGCTGAAGATTTTGCTCCAGTTGTCCTTTGCCGTCACGGTGCACAATGCAATGTTTGCGTTGCGTTGTCTGCTACAAGCCACTACGTGCCTTTCATAACTCTCAAGTACACTTTACAGTCAGAGTATAGTCTGAAGCCCGAAACAGGCTTCTGATTGGCTGCCGTGCCATGTATGCAAATTGCCAAATGAACGATCGTTCCTAATTTCAAAGAAATAACATCATGTATTGCCATAGCATTGGTCAGTTGTGTCTTATGATTATTTGTTATATGTTTTGTCTGTACTGTTGGTTGGTTGGAGATCATCCGTCCATTCATCCATTTTCCAGACCGCTTTATCCTCACCGGGGTCGTGGGGGGTGCTGGCGCCTTTCCCAGCCGTCTTTGGGCACGAGGCGGGGGACCTCCTAAATTGATTGCCAGCCAATCGCAGGGCACACAGAGACAAACAACCAATCACTCACTCCAATCAATTCGTGTCAAATCATGCTCATCGTGATCCAGGACTGAAAGATGTCATGTGACAAATTTACAAGGGGCAGCTGGCTCGGCAAATGCGTGTTGTGTCGGAGGAACGAGAGGAGACGACGTGCCTGCGAAAGGTCTTTATTTACAACTGCGTCACTTACTACAGTGCGCGCACACACAAAGTTCAATATTAATTCATTCGCTAAATGGCTTTGCGTATTTCAGGGCAATTCACCATTAATCATCTGCACCCACTGATGCCAGACAAATATATTGACCTTCACATACAGGAATAAGTTCTTTGCCTCGCGCATGCACGTTGAGTGACGGCCGCGATGCTTTTGTAGCAGTCAATCAATGGAATAACAAATAGGATCAGAACTGATTTCTGACACTCTCCCATAACTCTATCTTAATATTCAATGTCTTATTTTTATCGGGTTGCTGTCACCGATCTTTGCAAATCCGATCTTCATTCGTGGACAAATTTACATTGACGGCTGTGTTCTCTCAACTGGAAGCAGACATGTTCGCCGTGACGTCACAGGCACCGCCATAAACCAAACAAAGCCTTCGGAATGGACACCCAGGAGGTATTACTGTACAGCCAATAAAGGTTTCATGATGGGAAAAAAAAGCCTTCGGAATGGGCGGCTGCAAGTAGGAGGGGAAGTGAATACGAACTACCTGGTGACGTCACGCAAGCCACTCAGCAGGTGACAAATCAAGGCTTCCACTCCCTCCTGCGGCTACCTCTACCACAGCTTCCTCCCCTACCTCACCAGCAACCAAAACAGCTCGCAATACCCGAGATCCAGTTCCCAAAAGAAACTTGATGGTATATATAGAGACGAAAAGCAGAGGCTGCATTTATCAGATCCAGGAGGCGTTGGCTGGAAGAAGGAGAAAAATGCTCATCGTACTTCTTTAACTTGGAAAAATCTCAATCTAAAAAACAAACCATTGACACATTAAAAATTGATAACCAAATGGTTTCAGACTACCACAAAATCTCCTCTTTCTGCTTGGACTTTGCCAATTTTTATTTAAAACAGATTCTTATCTTACAGACAGTGTATTGTCGGTGTTCAAATACCTGACATGTTGTTAGATGACACTCTGATGAAGGCGAAAGTAGACGCCGAAACATGTCAGGTATTTGAACACAGACAATACACTGTCTGTAATCGTTGTACTAAGATAAGAATCTGTTTTAAATTAGATATTAGGTAGACAAGATGAACTTAATACAGCTATGGACTTTGCCAGTTTCGTTGAACAAGAAAATTATCTTCCCCAGCAGATTTTCAACTGTGATGAAACCGGTCTTTTCTGGAAAAAAAAGTCCATGGAGGACATACATAACACGCGAGAAGTCCATGCCAGGCAACAAGCTAATAAAAGGCCGCTTCACGCTTTTACTGTGTGGCAACGCAAGCGGGGATTGTAAAATCAAGCCTCTACTTGTGTATCATTCGGAGAATCCCAGGGCATTTAAGGCCAATAACATAATGAAAAGCAAATTGCCTGTTATGTGGAGGACAAACTCATAGGCTTGGCGAACGAGGCAATTTTGCACCGAGTGGGTGCATGAAGTTTTTGGCCCTGAAGTAAAAAAACATTTGGAGAAGAATTTGCCACTACGCTGCCTTTTGTTGATGGATAATGCCCCTGCACATCCTCCAGGTTTGGAGGACGACTTGGTGGAGGAATTTGATTTTAAGTTTCTGCCTCCAAATACCACCCTGTTACTTCAACCCATGGACCAGCAAGGTATTGCCAGCTTCAAGAAGCTCTACACAAAACATCTCTTCCAAAGGTGCTTGGAAGTCACGAATGACACTGAACTGACCCTGCGCGATTTTTGGAAGCACCATTTCAACATCGTGCACTGAATCGACCTCATCCGTAAAGCATGGGACATTGTAACCTATCGGAAGATGAATTCTGCTTGGAGGAAGTTATGGCCCGAGTGTGTCACCGAGCGAGAATTCGAGGGTTTCGGTGTTGCAGGGACCAGCACGAGTGCTCCTGTTGAGGGGGAGGAGGAAACCGACCTCGTTGATGACATTGTGTCTTTGGGCTTGGAGATTGACAACGATGATGCGGAGGAACTCCTGGACGAACATCAAGCGGAGCTCACCACAGAAGAACTCCTCCACCTTCAGAATGAGCAGAAGAAAAAGGTGGAGGAAGAGATGTCCTCTTTGGAGGAGGAAGCAAGAAAGGATGCCCCGACGTCCGAGATTAAACAAATGTGTAGCAAATGGGCCGAGTTACAGAATTTCGTCGAACTCCACCACCCGATAAAGTTGCAGCCACCAGAGTCATCAATGACTTTAACGACACTGTCATGAACCACTTCCGAAAAGTGGTAAAAAGAAGGCAGAAGCAAGTGTCATTGGATATAGATATTTGAAGAGAAAAGAACATCCTGTAGCCGAGTCATCCGTAGCAAAGAGATTTGAACGTGTGAGCACCCCTCAGACAGTATCACGTTCCGCCGGCGACAGTGACAGCTGACGAGTTGGAACGTAGTAATTGGGGTGGATCGCTATGCAGGTGACAGAGGCGTTGGTGCTGGCGGGCGAAGCAACTCATGTACTGGACAAAAAGTTCGAGGTACGGGCAAAGCGCGAGGTGTAGTATCTTCTGACGCTGGGCAAGTGCCAGCGTCGGGTTTAAATGCCCAACAGGCAGTAATGAGGGAATTGACAGCAGCTGGCGGATGTCGGGAGCGAGGCCCCGCCCAGCTGTCAACTTGCTCATGACAGTACCCCCCCTCAACGGACGCCTCCTGGCGGTCCACACAGTTTGGACGGGTAAGCCTCGTGGAATGCCCTCAGGAGCGACGGGTCCAGGATCCAGGCTCGGGGGACCCATTGACGAGCCTCCGGTCCGTAGCCCTCCCAGTCGACCAAGTACTGGATGCCCTTGCCCCTGCGCCGCGAATCAAGGATCTCCCGCACAGTGTAGACCGGTCTTCCGCCCACCATCTGCGGGGGGGGAGGGGCCAAGGGGCTGGATTCCACCGGTTTGATGAGTGAGACATGGAAAACCGGGTGGACCTTCATGGAGGCGGGCAGCCGGAGTCGGACCGCGACCAGGTTGATGATGGCCTCCAAGGCGAAGGGGCCCGCGAACCGCGGCCCCAATTTGGGAGTAGTCCCGGCCAGCCGTAGGTCCCTTGTGGACAGCCAGACCTTCTGGCCCACCTGGTAAGCCGGCGCGGGACGGCGACGGCGATCCGCAACCTTCTGATTCCGGGCCGCCGTGCTTATAGGGCTGCCCTGTTCTCCCTCCATACCCGATGGGCCCACCGAAGATGGTGTTGTATCGACGGGACCTCTCCCTCCTGTGTGGGGAAAAGCGGCGGCTGGTAGCCATAGGCCGACATGAACGGAGACCGACCTGTGGCTGAGGAGACCAAAGTCAAAGTCAAAGTCAGCTTTATTGTCAAATATGCTAATATGCATGACATACAGCACAGATGAAATTAATGTCCTCTCGGACCCAGCGTGCAAGACATGCAAGGCACTTGTAACGTGGCTAAAAAAGACATACAATTGACAACAGACAATACATGTAATTTCTGTATGTAAAGTGAGGTAGTGTCGTATGGAAAGTGAGGTAGTGACGTATGTAAAGTGAGGTAGTGACATATGTAAAGTGAGGAAGTGACGTACATAAAGTGACGTAATGTCGTAATTGCAAAACAAACAACTAGAAAGGGTTGAAGTGAGGTCTTGTCTAATGAGAAATAACAAAAAAAAATAGAGTTCAGGATGATCGTACAGCATGTAGCGTGTACTCAGAGTTCGGTGAGTGTGGCAGTGGGAAGGGGCAGGCTGGGCAGGGCTGGGAGGGAGTTGAGTCTCCGGACTGCCTGGTGGCAGAAACTGTCCTTGAGCCTGCTGGTCTTGGCTCGGAGACTCCGCAGTCTCCGACCCGATGGCAGCAGGCTGAAGAGGCTGTGGGAGGGGTGGGTGGGATCGCCAGCGATCCGGATGGCTCTGCGGGTGAGGCGGGTGTTGTAGATGTCCTGAAGGGGGGGGAGAGAGACACCGATGATCTTCTCAGCTGTCCTCACGATGCGCTGCAGAGTCTTACGGCAGGACACGGTGCAGGCGCCGTACCACACAGTGATACAGCTGGTCAGGATGCTCTCTATGGTACCGCGGTAGAAGGAGGTCGTGATGGGGGTCGGGGCTCCAACTCTTTTGAGCTTGCGGAGGAAGTACAGGCGCTGGTGGGCTCTCTTGGCCATTGATGCCGTGTTGTGGCTCCAGGACAGGTCATCGGATATGTGCACTCCCAGGAACTTGGTGCTGCTCACTCTCTCCACTGCAGCACCGTCGATGGTTAGTGGAGCATGCTGGGGGCGCACTCTCCTGAAGTCCACAACAATCTCCTTCGTCTTCTCCACATTCAGACGGAGATTGTTGTCCTTGCACCACGTGGCCAGGCGGCTGACCTCGTCCCTGTAGGCTGTCTCCTCATCGTTGTTGATGAGGCCCACCACAGTCGTGTCATCCGCAAACTTTATGAAGAGGTTGGAGCTGGGTGATGATGGTGAGCAGTCATGAGTGAGCAGAGTGAAGAGGAGGGGGCTCAGCACACACCCCTGGGGGGCCCCTGTGTTCAGCGTGATGGTGCTGGAAGTGTTGTCGCCAACTCTGACTGCCTGTGGTCTCCCCGTCAGGAAGTCCAGCAGCCAGTTGCACAGGGAGGTGCTGATCCCCAGTTTGCTCAGTTTGTCAGTGAGCTGTTGGGGGATGATTGTGTTGAATGCTGAGCTGAAGTCGATGAACAGCATTCTGACGTAGGAGTCTCTGGTCTCCAGGTGGGTGAGCGCTGTGTGGAGAGCAGTGGAGATGGCATCATCGGTCGAGCGGTTGGGCCGATATGCAAATTGGAAGGGGTCATGGGTGGGGGGGAGGGCAGCCTTGATGTGGTTCATAACTAGCCGCTCGAAGCACTTCATGAGGATGGGAGTGAGTGCGACCGGGCGGTAGTCATTGTGGCAGGTGGGGGACGACTTCTTCGGGACCGGGATAATGGTGGTGGCTTTGAGGCACGTGGGCACAACAGCCTGGCTCAGGGAGGTGTTGAAGATGTCCGTGAATACATCTGTGAGCTCCACAGCGCAGACTCTCAGAACACGGCCAGGAATGCCGTCGGGACCCGGGGCTTTTCGTGCGTTGGTCCCTCTGAGGGATCGCCTCACGCTGTCCTGGGACAGTGTCAGCACCTGTTCGCCGGGAGGTGGTGGGGTCTTCTGTGCTGGAGTGCTGTTGTCTGCCTCGAAGCGGGCGAAGAAGTCGTTCAGCTGGTTCAGCAGAGTGGTGGAGTTCTCGCAGGTCTGTGGAGTGGGCTTGTAGTCTGTGATGGTCTGTATCCCACGCCACAGGTTCCTGGTGTCACTGCTGTCTTTGAAGTGGTTGGCGATCCTCCTGGAGTGCTGTCTCTTGGCCATCCTGATGCCACGTGACAGGTTGGCCCTGGCTGTCCTCAGGCCCAGCTCATCGCCAGCTTTGTAGGCAGCGTTCCGAGCCCTGAGGAGCCTGTGGACTTCACCCGTCAGCCATGGCTTCTGGTTGGCCAGGATGGTGACAGATCTGGTGACAGTCACGTCATCCATGCACTTCCTCATGTAGGAGGTAACAGAGTCTGTGTACTCTTGGAGGTCGGTGTTGTTGTTGTAGGTGGCCGCTTGTCTGAACATGTTCCAGTCAGTGTTGGAGAAGCAGTCTTTGAGTGCCTCTGACGACCCATCAGGCCACACCCTTATCTGCTTCTTGACTGGTTTGACGACTTTGACAAGAGGCCTATATGCGGGCATTAACATGATAGTGGAGTGGTCCGAAGCTCCTAGGTGGGGGAGGGGGTAGGCTTTGTAGGCTCCTTTGTGTGTGGTGAAAACATTGTCCAGAATGTTGTTACCTCTCGTCGGAAAGTTAATGTGCCCATGGAGATGTGGAAAAACACTTTTCGGGTTGGCGTGGTTGAAATCGCCAGCCAGGATAAGGAAAGCATCTGGGTGGGCTGTCTGTTGCTCGCTGATGTGCCGCGCTCCTGTTGTTAATTGAGCTCGGGGGGATGTAAACTGCTACCAGCAGTATGGCACTAAATTCCCTCGGCAGGTAGAATGGCCGACATTTTATGACCATAAGTTCCATCAGTGGCGAACAGTGTTTGCATACCACAACAGCGTTGCGGCACCAGGCATCACTGATGTAAACACAGAGTCCCCCGCCGCGAGTCTTCCCCCCCTCGACGAGCGCTCTGTCTGCCCGGAAGCTAGTTAGCTGGGCTAGCTGGATGGCACTGTCCGGTATGCTGTCGGTCAGCCATGTTTCCACAAACACAAAGGCACAACACTCACCCACGGTCTCGGAAGTTGAGCGGAGAAGTCTGATGTAGTCCATTTTATTGTCCAGCGAGCGCACGTTAGCCAGCGTGATGGTAGGAATGCAAGGCCGGTGGCGGCTAGCCGCGAGCCTAATGCGAATACCTCCACGCTTTCCCCTCTTTTGTTTCCTCATACAGCGCTTGTGGCGCCTCCACTCTGGGTTGGGTGCAGGAGTGGGGGTCGGTGGAAGAGTGGGGCTCAATGGACGAGCCGACTCCCTGAGCAATCCATGCTTGCGTAGCACTTCTGCTTCAGCTGGTTTAGGTTTTAAAAATGAACTGCCGATGTCGAGCAGAACCTCACGGGAGTAGGTACGCCTCGGGTGTAGCGAGGCCAACGGAGACGGACATTTGCACGAGTAAGACAAACACAATAAACACGAAAAAAACAATTTGCCGGGAGAGAGAGGAGCCGCTGCGTGTGCACGCGCCGCCATCTTGGAAAAAAAAAAAAAAAAAAAAAAAGGGTGTTGTGGGCCTATTCCACCCACGGGAGATGGATGGACCAGGCCGAAGGACGATGGAGGCACACGCAGCGCAGGGTCGCCTCCAGGTCCTGGTTTTTCCTCTCGATCTGGCCATTGGACTGTAGGTGGTAACCGGAAGACAGGCTGGCCGACGCCTCCATGGATCTGCAGGAACGCTTCCAGACCCGGGACACGAACTGGGGCCCTCGGTCCGACACGATATCCGTAGGGATCCCGTGGAGACGGACGACGTGTTTGACCAATAGTGTCGCCGTCTCGATAGCGGACGGCAGCATGGTCAACGGAACGAAGTGGGCCAACTTGGAAAACCGGTCCACTATCATGAGGATAACCGTCTTACCACGGGATGGGGGGAGGCCGGTGATGAAGTCCAATGATATGTGGGACCAAGGGCGCAGTGGAACCGGTAGGGGGCGGAGCAGTCCTGCCGGGGCCTGGTGGGAAGCCTTGCCACAGGCGCACGATGGGCAGGCCTTAACGAAGTCCGCCACGTCGTCGCGAAGCCGCGGCCACCAGAACCGCTGGGCGACGAGGTGCTCGGTGCGACTCACCCCGGGGTGACAAGCCACCTTGGAGGCGTGCCCCCACTGTAGCACCTCCGAGCGCAGCGATGGAGGCACGAACAGTCTTCCTGTGGGGCCGTTATTGGGTGCCGGGGTACCTTTTAATGCATCCAGGACCTTCCGTTCCACCTCCCACTGGAGCGCCTCTACGATCTGGCGGCCGGGCAGGATGGGCTCCACGAGATCTTCCTTGCCTGCTGGCTCGTGGATCCGCGAGAGGACGTCAGGTTTAGTGTTCTTGGTTCCTGGACAATATGTGCGGGTAAAGGAGAAGCGGGTTAAAAAAAGCGCCCACCGTGCTTGGCGTGAGTTCAGCCTCTTGGCGGCCCGGATGACCGCCAAGTTTTTATGGTCGGTGAACGGCTCTTTCGCCCCTTCGAGCCAGTGCCTCCATTCCTGAAGGGCCAACACGACGGCGAGCAGCTCCCGGTTGCCCACGTCGTAGTTGGCTTCTGCGGGGCTGAGGCGGCGGGAGAAGAAGGTTTAATTTTCGGAAATTTAACGTTCGTAAACCAAAAAGTTCTTAAGGCAAGGCGTTCGTTTTCCATTTTTCCTCATCTTTAGATACTTTCATCCCAAGTGCGTTTGACACTTGCAGTTCATATATATTCTTGACAATAAGTCGTCGGCAGAGCCAACTGTCAGAACATTTGTTGGCACCTGCCTTGGTTCACGAGTATATTTTAACATTCGTGAATGCTTTGACATCGAGCGATATTACACAATGACAGATGAAGTAACTACAAGAAGGCAAGACAGCTGTGTTTCGAGGGCACCTTTTGTTCACCGGAAAAGTCAATGCTCTTCACATAATTAAACGTGAAATGTTTAAAATATTTTACAAACAAAAGAGTTACAGGACAACCAACATCATTTTTTTGTTTCCTAACTGACATCAGAAAAACATTTTATAGTATCTCAAATACCCAAAAGACACAGGCTAATATTTTTAGTCAAATGCAAAACACCAAGAAAAATTACTTCAAGTGGCCCAAAACTGCCACAAAATGAGCTCGAAACTGGTGAGATTCAGAAAGCCCCACCTCCTTGTTCTTGATGTCACGCCAGGATACTCCTTCACAAACTGCCTTGCTCCAAAATCAAAATAATGGCTTCAGAGAGTTCAGATTCGGAGAAGATGCTTTATTGCTACTCATCCAGTTATGAATATGATTCAAATAGTTCTGAAGAGGAAAGCATAAATGTTTGCAATCAAATAAAGAAGTCCTTCCGTCTCATTTTGAGGCGTCTGGACTTCAATGTAGCGCCCAGAAATTGCACAAAATGGTGCACTTGCACCTCCGTGATCGCACTTCTATGAGTTATAAAAATACAATTCACTCACCTTTATAAACTGTAGTGTTAGCAAAAAGAGCGTAAACTTCAATTCATTTTGTCCCCCTTTTCTCATTGTCGTTTTGGGAAATTTCAAGAACCAGCATGGAGAGAAACGTGTAATACGTCATCATAAACTGCGTAGCTTGGAAAATGCCACCAAAAAGCATGACGCACGTAACAAAAATGCAATGATATACGTACGACTGCGAGTACAGAGTGCGCTCGCTTCACTGGACAAAAAGAATCGCAGTGGAATATAGGTCACTGTAGCGTACCTAAATCATGGGAATTCAAAACCGAGCGTTCGTGTGCTTCGAGTGCCACTTGTTAGCTAGTCTGCTAACCAGTGAAGACCAATCCTAAAACGGAAACTTGATATTTATCAGGAACGCGGTAATATTTATGTGTGTATGTTTCTATTCAGGTGACTGGAGTAGTATTGCATAATTTAGTTGCAAGATCTCTTTGGGTTTGCATGTAGGTGCACCTGGTGTCCTGTCACTTGGCATCACTGTGACTGCGTGTGTGCGTGTGTGTGTGTGTGTGTGTGTGTGTGTGTGTGGCAGGGGCTTGGGGGAGTTGTCGCGCACAGTTGGCAAAGCAATTTGGCAGTGGTCTGGATGGAGCTGGTGGGCACGCTATCATCTTAAATCAACTCAGCGTTCAATCTTGTTGCTAAAACACTGACTTGTTGAGAGGACACGCTGCCAAGCAGGATTGTATAAAGAGCCTCTGTCTGCACACTTGAGTTTCCCCAAATAAAATAAACCTAAAACATATTTATTTCTTGCAATATTTGTCAAGTTCTTATTGTGCCATTCTCAAATGAAATTAAAGGACAAATTTTTGTTTCCTAACTGACATCAGAAAAATGTTTTATAGCATCTACCCTGACCGAGAAAGCGACACAGTGCATTTTGGGTACTTTGTTTCATCTGAAAACACTGTGTTGATCGCGAAATTAGAAGGAAAACTACATCAATAACGCAATGGTGAATCGTTGTGTGGCAGCTAATTGGGGTAACACGCATAAAGAAGTTGACACAAATTCCCAGCGGACAAAGCTGCCATTTGCAATGGAGCAGAGCAGTATGGCGCCAGCCGGACGTGAACGAGGAGCTCCCCGGAGTGCGCAAATCCCAGCTTGGATAACCGCTGTCATCCCCTCAGCCTGACAATGGGTAGAAAGTTGTTTCCAGTGGTGAAAGAGAGCAATCGTCATCATAGTGGAGCAAACCTATTGGACAAACACTCAGCTGCTGGAACGAGGAGCTATCCGGAGTTAGCGATGGATAACCGCTGTCATTCATCCGCAAGTTCGTAACTCTTCATCTTGAAAGTTTAAACAACGTTTTGCATGCAAAACCAATAAACAATCTGCATTGATGTTGACATCTTGTAGCTTATTATTTGTTATTCGTGTCCTGCAATGCCACACATCACCGAAGTGGATGCTGTATTGCTTATTCATGGAGCTTCATCTATGCTTCATATGTCGTGTCCGTCACCAGTTTCGTCACTTTGCTTTTACACGGCTCGAATTGATACGGAAGGACTTATTTCATCGATGGCAAACACTGATGCTTTCCTCTTCAGAACTATTTGAATCATATTCATAACTGGAGGAGAAATGATCTTTTCCCGAATCTGAACTCTGAAGCCATTGTTTTGATTCTGGAGCAAGGCAGTTTGTGAAGGAGTATCCTGACGAGACGTCACGAACTGGGGGCGGGACTTTCTGAATCTCTCCAGTTTTGAGCTCATTAGTGCAGTTTTGGGCAACTTTAAGTCATTTTTATTGGCAGTTTGCGTTTGACTAAAAATATCAGCCTGCGTGTTTTGGGTATTTTAGATGATATAAAACGTTTTTTTTTCTGATGTCAGTTAGGAGACAAAAAAATGGTGTCGGTTGTCCTTTAACGCTTTTCCCTGAACATGAGTTCACTGATTCCTTTGACGAGAGCCCCACCTACTGGATGTGGTGGGAACATACTTGCATACGGTACTATATGACTCAGCATTATTCAGACTTGATGTTAGTTTTATTCCCTGGTGCTTTCGATTTCCTATATATGATAGTTGTCCATGTTCAGAGCTTTGTTACAGCTTCAGCTGTTGTTAAAGCGCTATTTAAATCAATATGTATTCTATTGTATTGCATTTCTTTTGGGTTTGCTTTTTCTTTTTTTGGCATGGCGTGTGAATCAGATGGCAGACATGTGCGAGTATATCTCAGTGGCGTTGGTGTGATCGCATTTCAGTGGTGTATGTACTCGATGTGAAGCATCAATTTCTCATGCGGTTTCTCTTCATGAGGGTCACGGCTCGCTGGAGTCTATCTCAGCTGCGTTTGGGCAGAAAGCGGGATACCCCTGAACCGGTCCCCAGCTTTCTAAATTGCCTGTAGTTGTGATTGTGAGTGCAACTCGTTCATGTGCGCCCTGTTTTTCCCCCTTTAATACATTTCTTTTATTTGAGCACGGTGATGTTATTTATTTCTTTATTTATATTTATTGTGCGTCTCACTCATTTTTGAGAAATACTTTGGCTTTCTATGTTCCTGCTCTGTTTGTTGTGTTATCATTTTGCTCATTCGGTGCCGGCACATAGAAACACCTTCATGCACCTTAAGGAAGCGACACCTCCTCTCTGTTGTTGATTTTTATTCATTATTCAGGAGAACCTGAGCCTGATGAGAAAGGAGGGGACCGAACCCGAACGCAGCCAACTGGACCAATGGAAAGATAAAGTGGACCCGAAGACGACCACCTTGCTCATGGTGCTACATCAGGGCTGGAAAAAAGATGACAACATCGACTGCATCTCGAGGTATGTACTTTTGTGTATGTCATATCTTTGCCTCCTATCCTGTTGTCATACAGAAGGTATAGCGTATTAATTAGCTTTTGTTTGTGCATGGTTCGTTTCGGCTTATTTGTCAGTTTCCATAATGAACAGCCATAACAACAAACCCTACCACATTCTTTTCAACGGTTTCTTCTTTGCACATCTTTTTTTGTAGCAACCAGTAAAGGCATTCCTCTTCGCCCCCCCCCCCCCCCGCCCCCCATCTGAAGAAAAATATAGAAATAAATCAATTGATAAACCACCATGGACATAATGAGGTCTCGAAGTATTTTTCATTTCAGCACGGTCTCTCCGCAACCTCCATGAGAATGACAATTGACAGGTGGGAATTTCGCACAGCGTTTGCACACTCACGAGTCAAGCTAACATGAGGAGGCCTGATGTCTGTTAATTATTCATCATGTGCAAATCCAAAAGCATCTTGCTATGGTATCGATAACCTGCTGGTCTCGCTCCTTCGTCCGTCCCACTCCGAATACTGTGGAGATGTGGCATGAATTGCTCGTCGATTGGGAAACTTGGTTGAGAGCGACTTGGTTGATGTCAACTGTTTGCAGAAAATAAGAGAAATGTTTATTGTACTCGCGTTTCGCTTCATCGCAAAATCTAAGAAATGACTTGTATTCTTCAAACTTCAGTCTTTCGCAGTGGCAAATGTCAAGCCACTGTCGGCATTGTTGTCATACATGCATTGGCCGCTAGAGGGAGCATGTACGTTACTCGCCATTTTCTGCATTCCCCCCAAAATTGGTTGAAGGGGAGGCCCTCTTTTTGTACAAATGATTCATTGTCAACTGTCTCATTTGACAGCATGAATTTACTGCTTCATTCTTGCTACCCGCTGTGAGGATGCCCCCCCCCCCCCCTAAAAAAACCATCACACTTGAGAGGAGTGTATTGGAAAGGCAACATGTTCCGAGGTGTCACTGTGGAAACAAAAATACGCCTTCACGCACACACGCACACATACGATTTGTTTTGCTGATCGGGGTCAGGGGAAGACAAAAAGTGGTTGTTGACTGCTGCAAGTTTTGACAGTAATGGCTGTGTGTAGAGATTGTATTTATTTAGTTTTTTATGATCTATTTTAAATGAATGTATCATTTCTTACAGTACGGTAGGTAATCAATGTTTGTGAGTCCCTATGGCTTCTGCCATTTTCAGTCCAGCAAGTCCAGCATTTTGCATCTTGTTTGCGGCTAGGGTGTGCACCGTTTCCACTCGTCAAATAGCGCAAGACAAATACAGGATATGTATTCAGCAATGCCTGGTGGGCACCTCCGCCTAGTCATAGGCGGAGGTGTTGCTCTTTTTCTCCCTCCCTCTCCCTTTTTCATTTTTTTTCGTCTTCACTTCTCGCCTTTTGGCCCCAAAGAGAGAAGGGGCTGTCCAAGTCATTTAATACCTGTCCGATTCATGCCTTTTAGGAGGCGGGTGGGGGGGCGACTAGGTTGCTCAACCGCCCTGACAAGCGGTAACGTTAGCACACGCGAGCAGGCAGCGAGAGAGAGAGAGGCGGCAAGCAGGAAGAGAGGAAAGAAGACGAAGGCAACGTATCCTCCTCGCATGGAAGAATGATGGAAGTGACCCGGGGCTCGCCGCCCGCCGACATGAGCTCGGCGGGCCGGACAGGACCGGGAACGGTGACACCGTGCCTGCGGGATGAAGTGGTCCAAGGGCGCCGTGCCAATTTGGACGCTTTCCCGCCGCGGGACTCGAGAGGGAAGTTTAAAAAGATGCGGCAGAAGAAGAGGCCCACCATCCTTGAAAGTAGGTCCACGTGCATTTGGAAACGGCGCACTCGTTGAGTTTGGTTGGCAACTCTGCGCTCATTTCAAAATTGAGAGCCCCTTTTTGACAAACAAACCATACTTGAAATCATTTTGGGAAAACAGCTGATACTCTGTGTGCCCGCCACCCATCCCAGCACGATGGGGGACAGAGCTTTCAGCTGCTCTGCCCCCAAACTCTGGAACTCACTTCCTCCCAACATTGGTAACATGGATTCTCTTCCAACCTTCACATCCCATCTCAAGAGCCACACATTTAAAATTGCATTTTCTGTGTCGCTCTTTCTCTTGTATCATTGTACAGTAAAGTCTCGTTATATCGATATTCAAGGGAGTCCGAAAAAATATCGATATAACCGGGACTATCGATATATCCGACCCTGCGCGCATGTAATTTTCTCCGTGCGTGCATAGAAATAGTATCGATACAACCGGGACTATCGATATATCCGATATCGATATAACGAGACTTTACTGTATTTTATTTATTGTATTCTATTTGTGATTGTATTTTATTGATTATAGTACCTCGCACTTGTGTCGACTAGATGTGAGTATACAAGCTGCGTCTGAAATAATGTCTGCCCGGACGCCCCGCCACTTTTACGTCAGACGTACAATTTACAGAATGTCTCCGTCCGGGTGGCCGACAACTTCCCCCCCTCCAAAAAATATTTAAAAAATATATATATATTTTTTTTTTTCAAATCAAACGTTTGCTTTATTACAATTTCGAAATCTTCGTTCGGTTTGGAAATTTTGGAATTTCGGTTTGTTTGGCAATTTGCATACTCAGCAGCCAATCCGAAGCCTGCATCGAATAACTTTGTGCTTCCGGGTGCATTTGCATATCATTTTTCAAAGTAGACACACAGAGAACGCAAGAAAAATGGATATGTGGTGAGAAATCAAGCCAAAACCTCAGCCCTAGAAGAAAGATTCAAAAGAAGCTAACCAAATTTATGACGCTACAAAACGTAAATGTACATTTAAAGCATGGTGGAAAGAGGAGTTGACGTGGCTTGTAGCAGACGACGCAAAGAAAACATTGCATTGTGCAACATGCCAAACAGTGGATGGACAAACCACAACTTGAGCAAAATCATCAGCAAGGCATATTTACGATAAACTAAGCAAGGGAGCATTTGTGCGAGGTACGTCAATTAGTGTTGTTCTGTTATATATTCTGATTATCAATCCTAAATACTTTGCAACAATGTTTTTTGTGATTAGTCGTCTTATTGTGTTTCAAGTTGTGAAAAATGGGGCAGGCAACTTTATGGATGGGCAGGCAACTTTTCAGAGTTGTCTGCCCCGGTGTCCGCTAACTTTTTCTCATGAGTTTCAGACACTGATACAATTATGAATAAGATGTCATTCCCCAAATATTGGCTTGTCTTTAATCTGGCCTATTAGGGCAACTTCCTAAAAATGTATCCAAATTGTTCATTTTCAAAGGTCAAAAAGAAGAAACATTGTAAGCATTTCCTTGTTACGAAAACATCTTGGTGACAAAAGGTCGTCCCCCCCCCCCCACTTTTAGACAAGGCTCTGGCCTGACTAAACAAATAATAATAATAATAATAATACATTTGATTTCTAAGCGCCTTTCAAAACTCTCAAGGTCACTTTACAGTCACTGGAAAAGCTTTTCTGTGGGTGAGCAGCGGTAGCCACAGGCGCCAGCGTTCACTCAACCCGGAAGAACTCAAATAGGTAGAAAGCGAGCTAGCTAGCTAATAGATAGCGAGCTGGATAGCGAGCTAGATAGCTGATAGATAGCGAGCCAGCCAGCTAGATAGCTAATAGATAGCAAATAGCTAGCTAGCTAGGGAGCCAGATAGACAGAAAATTGAAAGAATTGGAGTTTTTATGTTTATGTTTGTTAAGTAATTATAAGTGCCTTGCATGCCGGGTCCGAGAGGACATTAATTTCATCTGTGCTGTATGTCATGCATATTAGCATATTTGACAATAAAGCTGACTTTGACTTTGACTTTGACAGCTAATAGAAAGTTGCTCACGTCATCGTAATTGCTTGTCAACAAGATGGTGCCAAAGCACTACTATGACACTAGATAGGGCTTTGGTGACAGCGTTTTTTCACTTTATAATGGACCACTCCCGAGCCACTTTTCATGTTTACATTCTGACGGTATTGTGTGTTGCGTTTCACGTCTTTTACGTCTCTGAATAAGTGCAGTTGAGCTCAGCCCCTGCGAGGAAACGATGTAGCTGGCAGTGAATGCTGGGAAAATATGATTGGGGGAGGCTTTTGAGGGGCCTAAATCCCAAATTTCACCACAACTTAATTGAGCATTTTGTCCGAGGGCACCACACCCATTTCCATGTTCCCTTGTTCAACATAAAATTGCATAGTCGGGTAAAAGCGGCCCTTCCTTCAAGCCATTTTGCACTTCATCCATTGCGATGTTGCTACTCATCACTTAAAGGACAACCGACGCCTCTGGACAAGTTGTGTCCAGAATTTGTAAAATGGCTTCAAATGACTTCTACTGAGCGTATTTTACATAGATTCCACCACATAGAGCTGCTATATTTTACCTTTTAAGACTCGCGCTGAATATTCCGGAAGTCTTGTTTTTGAGTTGGTGACAAGTCCTCACCCTACGTCACTGAAGGAACGCCGCTCAGCGAGAAAGGACATACCTTGCATCACCTCAATGCATTTTGCGGTGCTTTGTTTGGTCTGAAAACTTCGTGTTGATGGCGAAATTAGAAGGAAAACACATAAATAATGTGATGGTGAATCCTTGTGTGTGGCACTGAGCATCTATTTGATATTCATTGACAAAAATTGTAAGGAATTAATCAGCCCGTTTCCACAGGGCTTTCCACTGAGCTTTGTCGCCCTCTTCTGCCTCTTTTCGGTGCTAAACCCCCCCCCCACACACACACACACACACACACACACATTCGGTGTTACTTTCTCTCTCAAACTTTGGAACTCACTTCCTCCCAACATTCGAAACATCGATTCTCTTCCCACCTTCTGAAAACCCTCCTATTTAAAATGGCATGTTCTGTGTAGCTCTCTCTCGTTTCTATTTATAATTTTATTTTATTTATTGCATTCTATTTGTGATTGTATTTTATTTACTATAGTACCTCTGCTTGTCTGTGACTGTAAAGTGTCCTTGAGAGCTTTGAAAGGCGCTTACAATGTACTGTATTATTATTATTATTATTATTATTATTATTATTATTATTATTATTATTATTATTATTAAACACAAATGGCGAAGTTGCTCTATTCAGGCTGTGACTTGACTGCGTTAAATGTCGCCACAAATTCCCAAAGAGCGATTCCCTCTTTAGTTGGTTATAAAAAATGATGTCATATTGTCGGAATTTAAACACCGCGTGCAACCTTTTTTATCCCTTTTATTCATTTTCCATTTCGTTGTGGAACCCGAGTCTGTGAACCTTGTGTGTTAACAAAGGTGCTGTGTCTGTACATTATTCATTCATGTCAGTGTCTGACGTAAAAACCTGACATCATAAAGCTGCCGGCAGGGTGTTCCTACTGATTACCTAATCCGACACGCAAGTGTTTACTACCCTTGAGTTCTACTCCAGTGCGTATATTTATAGTCTTGTGGCTGTGACAAGAATCCATCTTCTCCCCTTCCAGGTCTGGGCCAACCCTGGACATGCTGGTCTAGTTAAAAGGTTCTGACCCACTCCCTACGAATGGGTGCGCATTCCGTTGTGGACATGAATGCGATTGTTGATTCGCTTCTCAGGGGAAAGTACATTTATTTGAGTTGCCTAAAAAACAACATTTTTCAAAATCTGACGGTTTGTTGGAGCAGAAAGAGAATATGTACCACTTTCATAACCTTTGTATTTTCATCTCTTAAGAATATGTAAAAAAAAAAATCCAATTCAATTTGCAGTATTGATGATTGATTCTGCATAGGATAGGATCAGGAATGACTATATCAGAGGGCCAACTCATATGAGAGGCTTTGGAGAGAAAGTCAGACTGAGATGGTTTGGACATGTCCAGGGAGAGAGAGAGCGACTATATCGGGAGAGGATGTTGAGCCTTGAACTGCCAGGCAGGAGACGGAGAGGAATCAACTTTAAAAATGTTCTTTATACATTTAAAGCTATCCATAACCTTGGCCCACCTTACCTATCTGACCTTCTTCAAATTTCTATTCCCTCTCAGTCCCTCAGATCCTCTTCCTCCCTCCACTTCACCCTGCCCGTCTCAGCATGATGAGGGAAAAACACCTCATGCGATTGAGTCAGGCTCAATTAGCTTTTGATGTCCAAATGGGCAACTGGAAACAAAAGAAATGGGAAGAAAGTGATTAGTTCCAAAATGTTGCGATTAAAGGACAATCGCATTGGGATGAAAAATCTGGCAAGAACGAGGAATGAGGCAGAATGATGGTTTAAATGGACAAAACGAGGCCTGCTGCCCCCACCCAAGATGGCGCGGGGGAGCATCCGGCGTTCGCAGTGGTGGTGAGAGTGAGAGAGCGCCGCTATGCTGTTGGGAGAGCATTCATTAACATCGCTGGATGTGACGTGGAAGAATGAAACGAAAAAGAATAATAAAACAATGTTTACAATGTGTTTGGATTGTGGATTTCCCGAACAAAAGTGTTTTGATCTGCAGTGGCACACTTGAAATTGAACAAAATCCATAAAGAGATGCTGCTAAAATCAAAGTCACAGTCAGTTTTATTGTCAAATATGCTAATATTCATGACATACAGCACTGATGAAATTACTGTCCTCTCGGACCCAGCGTGCAAAGCACTTAAAATGTCGATAAAAAAGACATACAATTGACAACAGACAATACATGTAATTTCTGAATGTAAAGTGAGGTAGTGACGTCTGTCAAGTGAGGTAGTTAGTGTAGCAATGCAAAAACAAAAAAAGGTTGAAGTGAGTTCTTGAAGAAAAAGAATAGAGTTCAGGTTGATAGTACAGCGTGTAGCGTGTACTCAGAATTCGGTGAGTGTGGCAGTAGGAAGGAGCAGGGGGGGCAGAGCTGGGAGGGAGTTGAGTCTCCGGACTGCCTGGTGGCAGAAACTGACCTTGAGCCTGCTGGTCTTGGCTCGGAGACTCCGCAGTCTCCTACCCGATGGCAGCAGACTGAAGAGGCTGTGGGAGGGGTGGGTGGGATCGCCAGAGATCCTGATGGCTCTGCGGGTGAGGCGGGTGTTGTAAATGTCCTGAAGGGGGGGGGGGGGGGCACCGATGATCTTCTCAGCTGTCCTCACGATGCGCTGCAGTCTTACGTCCCACTTTGTTGGGATGTTGTTTGCACCTTTTGCACTTCCCAGTTTATTTTTTATTCATAAAATGTCAGAATACCACAAATCCATTGATGCCTTTCTGTGGTCCCGATATTGCAACCTAAATGAAGTTTTTATAGATTACGTCTGACGGGTCGCTACGTGTTGGCTTTGTTGTGCGGTCCTCAGGGGAGTCTACCGCCCTCATTTCGTTTTCATCATGGTTTCGCTGATGTCATGTCTCTGCCAGCCCCCCGATCTGATGGTGTGACCGTCATGTCAGTCGAGTGCCCACACATGTCGCAATGCTCATGGTGGGGCTAATTATAGCCACCGAGGTATGTCCTCGTAGCATCGCCACTCTTTGCCCGGGCTAAAAATTCCCACTTGACCTTCACTCCCGGAAGGCGGCGCAGGCTGGTCACAAGGCAAGAGGGGGAAGCCAAACACAGACCTCAGGGAAGGACTGAGACAGACGTGCGTTGTGTGGTCTTTCGTCTAGTCTGCCCTTGTTTCCGCACACCCACCATGGAAAGTATTCCCTGGGAGGACGCGGCCAGCTGACACACGGGATTTGGATATTGGCGCGTTTCCATTAGAATTTGGGAAGGGGGGGTTCGACCCCCGAGAGGGCATCTGGCTTCCCCGCCATGGACCCAACAGCCATGTGCTGGAGTAAAGCCGGCGTCATCAGCTTCATCAGGGGCCTCGGGAGGTGCTGAGAGAGGTCGTGCATGCTGATCATTCTTTGAAAAGCTCGATGGCACGCATGTGTCACGGGAAGACCCGGAAAACTCAGCCACATTTACACTGCAGTAGAGTTGCAAGATTGCATGCGTGTTTATGGCCCACACATTCATCTCAATTTAAAACATTGTTTTAAAATCTGGGCATTTTAAAACAACGTAAAATAGCTGAACATCGCTTCATATGTCGGAGAACGGAGATCATTCGCCACCTATATGTATGTTGACATTTTGGTGACAATTGAGCAGTTTTCTGACATTTAGTGATAAGAAGCTTACTTTTTCTGGGACTTAATCAAAGACGGGGTTTGTCATCATGACACGATGCGGTTGGTCGGATCAGTGAGATCTTTGGCTGCCCTCACAGGTCACTGAAATGAAATGAAAACAGCTGCTGCTGCCTAAAAAGCTTTTCCTTTCCTTCCTTGTCTTGTATCAAAGCGAAAGTCGTTGCCCTTTAGTCAGCATCTGTCAGGCGTGCTCATCCCATGTTTGGGCAAAACCTCCTTTGTGGTGCACCGAAGTCTCATTAGTTATTTGCATATATGAGTATCAGACATGTTCGATTGGACACTGTGGACAACACTCGAACCCAGAAAGACTGTGTTTTACTGCCGGCAGGAGACGTAGCCATTCATGACAGACGTCTGAATTCTGCAGCCCTCTGCCAAGCTATTTATTGAGACTGTATGCAAATTGAAGTGATGCATTAGTAACACATAGTTTTCTTGATTAGAATACCACGCCCCTGGAACGTTCTGAGCCCCAACAGCTGTAAGCAATAAAACATTGTCTCTTCCATGAATTGATAAATTTGTATCCTGGCTGTGAAGGACGTTTAAGTCGTAAATTGCTTCTGTGATAAAGGAGCATCCCAAGTCCTAAATTCTGTCCAAGACTCTCCTCGATGAAGATGACAGTTTAACTTGCTGTGTCTGTTGACCTGATTGACCCCAGGCTGTCTGTGCTTCAATTGTGTATTCGAGTCACACATGTTGACTAAGCATATAACTTTTAAATATGATAACTTCTTATTCTCGATCAATGATTATTGTTTTTTGCCATGAATTAATCGACTGACTCATCTATGCCACTTGAAAAAAAATTCACCCAAAACGCCAGTTTTACCCCCAATTTTTAAATTGGGTGAACACGTCTGAGTGTTCAGTTATTGAAACAATCACTAAACTGCAAAGTTTTGTCGACTGCAGTTGGCGATTATCAAAGTGTGCTCGCATGATGCAGACTCCCTCTAGTGGTGTGCAAAAGAATCACGAAATTGAATGTTCAAAATGTGGCGAATGTCACCGCATCTTCAAACACTTTCTTCATTCTTCATGTGTTGTCCCCGCAGCCTCGCCCGTGGGAAATGGCGACAATAAGCCGCCCCTCCCTCCGCTCTGCAGCCCTCAGGGGGAGAAGGGCCCGTCGCTCGCCATGCCCATCAGCGTGGACCCAGAGAGCAAGCCGGGTGAGTACGTCCTGAAGAGCCTCTTCGCCGCCTTCACCACTGTGTCGGAGAACAAGATCCGCGTCATCATGGCGGAGCCACTGGTAAGTCAGCAGACTGTTTCCAAAATATGAGACCAAATAAAAATAAAAATACAGGATCAGAAAAAAAAATGCGGAAAATGTTAGCATAACAACAGGTTAAAAAAAGCATCAGATTCAAAAAGCCTATAATAGTCCCACAATGTGGAAATTTGCAATCTACAGCAGCAAAATTGAAAGGGTTGGGGCGGGGGGGGGGGGGGGGTAAAAAGATAAAAACAAAGTATTCTATGCATCATACAAATAAAACAAATGCACAAAATAGTACATCTGTGTAAGCTCTCAGTCGTACAGGAGTGGTCCATCGATGAGAAGGTTTCTTGAAAAGGCAGTAAAAGAAGCTATTTTCAACGGCAAAACCCTTCAATAAATTGCCATGGCGGGGTGAGGTACAATTTGGCTTGTTAGGCAACATAGGCTTAGTTATGCTGATGAGGTGATACCAGAGCAAATGGGGCAATCAGGCCAGTCGTATACCCCATAATCAGGCAGGACAATAGAAGTAATCAGTGTAGCCTCAGGGAATAGTCCTCTGCTCCCCCCAACCTGAGAGCAGGGACCTATCATAGCAGAGAGTCACGTCTGGACAGTAAGGATATATATATATATATATATGATGTCCTTGATGTTGCGATATGTGATGACACGGGGGGGTTTGGGGAGAGAGAGGGTGATGGAAACATTGAACGAAACCAGGAAATGGTCTGTTATAGGAAGTTCATTAGCCGTGCAATTCTTTGGGATAAGGCCAGACATGCAAATGAGGTCCAGGGTGTGGTATTTTATGTGGGTGGGGAAGTCCGAGAATTGATGCAGACCAAAGCTGTCAAGTGAGGAGGTGAAGTCTTTAGTGAGGGGAAGAGTGGAATTGTCCATGTGGATGTTGAAGTCCCCGAGAATAATTACATTAGGTGACAGGGTGGAGAGGTGTGTGAGGACATCAGAGAATTCTTTTAGAAAGTCACAATGTGGTTTTGGTGCACAGTATACTTATAAATGAAATGTGTTATTATTATTATTATACAGTGGCTATGATGGTGGGTGAGGGTCCAGAAATTTTACATGCAAGGCATTCAAAAGATAGGGTTTCCTGGAGTGATTTTCCAGTTCTTGCGGTAAATTATCGCGAGACCACCTCCGCGGCCTGAGAGGCGGGGCTTAGAAATGTAAACAAAGTCTGGCGGAGTCGCGTCATTGAGCTCGGAGAAGTCTCCCGCCATTTGACAAGTCTCATTTATACAAAAAAAGTCAAGCTTACGGTCAATTAGAATGTCTTGGATAAGACACCCCTTTCCCATAAGCAAGCGGACGTTGAGGAGGCCGACGTTGACGCTTTATATATATTATATAGTTGAGATATATATATATATATATATATATATATATATATATATATATATATATATATATATATATACAGTAAAGTCTCGTTATATCGATATTCAAGGGAGTCCGAAGAAATATCGATATAACCGGCACTATCGATATATCCGACCCTGCGCGCATGTAATTTTCTCCGTGCGTGCATAGAAATAGTATCGATATAACCGGGACTATCGATATATCCGATATCGATATAACGAGACTTTACTGTAGTAGAATGGAAAGGGATTTGGGAAGTGTTAGGAGCTGCTGCAGAGGCAGCCCAACAGGGGGTGCCATGACGGGGAGAGCTTTCACAACAGCTGCAGCTGTAACAATGCACTTCACATCATTGTCAACACACAGCAAAATAATAAACATAACATAAAAACATGGACAGTTGTGCAATCTTAACAACTTTCCCCATGTACTACATGATGTTTGAGTACAAGACAAACACTTTCACATGAAGCAGGGCTAAATGACAGAGGAGAGGATGAAAGCCTCCTTTTCACCAGTGAATCAGACGTCATGATGAAATGTGCACATCTGGTAAAAGTTTTCAAAGCCAACACAAAGCTGTAGCATCCGTTGACAAAAGGAGATTGTCTCACATCTCCTGTCCCACATAAATCCGCTTTAATTCCAAGCCGCGACAGTTCCACATACGCATCGCTGCTCCTTCTCATCACGATCTCTTCATGGCGTTCATCCATCCAGCCGCACATTGTCCAACAGCACCAACCTTCCCGCTGAACAAAGCGAGACTTTGAAAATGCTGCCCATTACAGACGCAAAAAAGCACAATGGCCCCTGTGGTGTCCAGCGATGGCAGTCGAATGGCACCGACATTCCTTCCAATCAAAAACAGTGCTGGCATATTTGTCCTGCCGAGACGGCGCAACCGCTCAGAAGAGTCTCCTCCTTGATGAATGTCATGGCCAAAAATGCTGAGAAAAAAAACCATATCCGTTCCACACGACAACACAAAGTGACAAAAGAAAACACAAAGCAACAGAAAAACAACAAATAAAACAAAGCTCGTGAGAGCACTTGCCGACGGCTCCTTACTCGGGCGCCATCTTGGAAAAAAAAATTGAATACATAAATAAATAATATGCCATACATATACCATGCACAGCAACAATGCGGTCACATGTACATTGTCATATTGAAATATCATGTTCCATGCAAATATGGGGCTTGTTGACAAAGTGATTAAAGAGCAATTTTTCTTCTGAATCCATCCTCCATTAATTAATAAAGAGGACGTACAGATGTGAGTGGTGTTAAAGATATTGAGCGGCATGAATCCCTCGTGAAAGTCGCATGACATGATGGTGGACATTCATCACACGAGGAGCCGCTAATGACACAGCTTTCAGAGTGCTGCCATCCTGATCGATGCCACTTTCGGCACGCACAATCAGCTCATAAAAGTGGAATGGCTGATATGTACTCTCCCGTTTGAGAGAATAACTTTCTTTTTTTTGCTTTGCAGGAAAAGCCCTTGTCAAAATCTCTTCAGAGGGGCGAAGATCTTCAGTTTGACCAAGTGAGCATGGCTTCAATACTTGAATATTGGTTTCTCATCATTTCGTCCATTCCTTTATCCGGGATTTACCACGGAAAATCTTCTTTTTAATGACAAGGACAGGGAGGAGGATTGTCCGCCGACCTGCGGATTTCCAACTTTTTTAGACCGAATAAAACGAAATATGTATTCTCACTTTTTCACTGTTCCTGTTTCGGCTTGTGTTGGCGGAGAGCGCAATTTCCATTGGATGATACTGACGCCGGTTGGCGGAAAGCGCCATTTTGATTGGATGATCTTGATTTAGGTGCCGTTGATGTCGAAGCAGGTAAACGCCCCCTTTTGAATAAGCGGACGAGTAAAAAAAATAAATCAAGTTGATTTGCCTTTGTGGAGAGAACGCGTTCTAATTTGATACATTCTAATTTGCAAGGAAACAATAGCATCGATGAAACAGTCGAATGTCAGTGGCACTATGACAAGCCTCATGCTAACGTTAGCATCAATAAACTACTGTCAGAGGCAGCAGAAAGCAAGCCTGCAAGCTAATGAGCAGTGTTACGCAAGGTTACTGCTAGCTGGCCTGCACACTGCTCATTAGCTTGCACGCTTGCTTTCTGCTGCCTTTTTTGTCAGACTTTTTTTCTTATTTGTCATTCTCATCCCTGCAAAGAGGAAGGTCTCGGGTGCATCGTTTAAGAGTGCCAACTGCATTTGGGATGATGCCTGAAAAAGGCCCCCATCCCAAAGAAAAATGTTTGTGAGCCACAGGAGGGCAAGGCATGTTTACCTTGAGCCTTGGCGCTAGTCCGAGGTGTGTCGGCGTGTCTGCGCAGAGAGCCTCCTTTCACGCCGGCCCACAGCGTCGCATTTGTGCCTGCGCACAGAGCCCGAATTCTTCTCCAGGCCTCGCGCTCAATGAAGGCTCCGCTTGTCTGCCCGCGCCCTCCTCCCAGCAGACTCTCCACCCTTCCTCTGTGCTCTGAACGCACCCGTTCCTTCCTTTCCCTCACCGCCACCCTCCTACAGTTGTTGCAGGCATTTTACGTACGGGCACCTTGACTCCCTTCTTAGCCGCGACAACCTGGCCCTTCACTTGAAACCAAGACACTCAACCGCTCATTCAAATGTGTGTTAGTTGACTGTGTGAAAAATTTAGCTTACAGCTGACGCCATCTTGTAAAGGTTCGCTCCAATGGCTTTTTCCATGAGGTTTCTTCAGCCGTCATCTGTACTTCTTTCCCGACTGTCCAGACGTGGCGGTGCCAGACTCTGCTACGATAGGTCCCTGCTCTCAGGTTAGGGGAGCAGAGGACTATTCCCTGAGGCTACACTGATTACTTCTATTGTCCTGCCTGATTATGGGGTCTACGACTGGCCTGATTACAAATTACAATTGTACAGAGCAATACATTGGGGAGACTAAACACATTCTCAAAAAAGACGATCAACATCGCAGTGGGCTTCAATCTGCAGGACATATGCACCTAAAGTAAGTAACCACTCATTTGACGACAATGAGGTTAAAATCTTAGCAAAAGGATATCGATGGTTTGAAAGGGGAGTAAAAGAAGCTATGTATTTTCATAAAACAACAAAACCCTTCACTAAATAAACAGACTTCTTAGGTAACATAGGCTTAGTTATGTTGATGAGGTGATACCAGGGCAAATGGGGCAATCCGGCCAGCCGTAGACCCCATAATCAGGCAGGACAATAGAAGTAATCAGTGTAGCCTCAAGGAATAGTCCTCTGCTCCCCCCAACCTGAGGGCAGGCGCCTATCGTAGCAGAGTCTGGCACCGCCACGTCTGTACGGTAGGGATATATAGATATATATCGGGCCAAAACTACCAGCAAATGTACGACTGAGATCTTACACAGACGTCAAATAATTTTTGTCTGACCAGTGCCTCCTTCGATGTCATTTATGGAGTCCTTCTGCTGCGATTTTGTCGTCCATTAAAGTCAGCTAGGCGCACGTTGATTGCAATCACTAACGTGCGTCCGCATCTTGGTGTTGCAGTTAATGAGCACTATGAGCTCCTTGGCCGAGTATTGTCTGCCGTCCATCTTGCGCACGCTCTTTGACTGGTACAAACGGCAAATCGGCCTGGAGGAGGAGCTGCACGAGGACCGGCCTACAGCCAACACCAAGTCCAAAAGGTGAGATCCACACATGGCCAAACACTCCGATTGATACGCTCAGATGTTGCGCCCTTTGTCTCTTACAGTGATGAGCAACAGAGGGATTATTTACTTGAAAGGAGGGATTTGGCAATCGACTTCATCTTTTCCCTTGCGCTCATCGAAGTGCTGAAGCAGGTGACTTCTTCTCCATGTCAGTTTCTTGAGTCGTTTTCTCTGGTTCATGGCTCTTCACGGTCTTAGAAGATGGTAGTAAAATCGTCAGGAATCAAGGTGATGAACAGAAAGATTATTTTGATCTCGGACAGGAGAGACATTGTGAGGTAGAAGTAAGCAGGCCATTGAGGTAGAAGCTTCTGCTCTCCCCCACCCGAGATGTTATTCATACAGAGGGCGGGAATGACATCATTTCAAAAGGGGCCTATCGGCTACGAGATAGAAGGGTGAAATATGATATTAGACTGAAATAGAAATGGTTGAGTAACAGTACGCATTACAAATACTTAAGGTTATAAGGTAAACCACACCCACACACACACAAATACATACATATATATGTACAGTAAAGTCTCGTTATATCGATATCGGTTATATCAATAGTACCGCTTATTACGATAATATTTCTATGACCGCAAGGAGAAAATTACATGCGCGCAGGGTCGGATATATCGATAATCCCGGTTATATCGATATTTTTTCCGACTCCCGAGAATATTGATATAACGAGTCTTTACTGTATATATATCCTCTCCTCTGTCATTTAGACCTGCTTCATGTAAGAAAGTGTTTGTCTTGTACTCAAACATCATGTAGTACATGGGGAAAGTTGTTAATTTTGGACAACTGTCCATGTTTTTATGTTATGTTTATTATTTTGCTTTGTGTTGACTATGATGTGAAGTGCATTGTTACAGCTGCAGCTGTTGTGAGTTGCTTGTTCTGTAGCCACAAAGAGACATAAGTCTTCTTGTGCCGGTCCCAAGCCCGGATAAATACAGAGGGTTGTGTCAGGAAGGGCATCCGACGTCAAAGCTTAGCTGAAGATGGAAGACACTGATTGGCTGTGGCGACCCCTTGAAGGGAAAAGCCCAAAGGAAAAGAAGAAGATCCTATGATACTATATTATGTCTAAATCTACAATATAATGATGTATACATATTGAAGAAGGAAAATTCATTCAGAATTGTGGAAAATGGTGAAACTCTTACATAAACTTTATAATGAACAAATGCAATATTTGAAACGAAATGAAACTGACATAACAATTTTGCCCACCACCAAACAAGGGACTTTATTTTCACAAATACAGTTGGATTTCAGTGATGAAATGAATGTTTTTGTGTTTATTAAATTGATAAAACCCTTGCATCCCACTGGGGGCCCCACAGACCTTTTTTTTTCACATTTGTCATTCTCATCCCCGAACATATATGTTTCATAATGTTTTTGCGATTGTTGTTTTATAGTGCTCCATAAACATGGTTGAGTTGAGTAAAGAAATGTCAACAATTCTACAAAAGCTAATTAATTAAGCTGGGCCTAGAATCCACTCCAGTTTACTTTTACAAAGATAAACAGGCTTCGTTTAGCGAGCATGCCTTTTCAATTTTATTCTCCCGATTACTCTCCAGATGCCACTGCATCCCGTGCCCGACAGCTTGGTCGACGAGCTCATCCATTCAGCCTTTCAGCACTTTCGATACAAAGAAGGGTAAAGACTTGCTTTGACTTTTCCATGAACGTTTCTCGGCCACTTTTGCGTCACCCCCTTTTTCTTTCTTTCTCTGACAGATATCACGGTCTGAACACTGGCAACATGCACACTGCGGCAGACCTTTACGCTGAGGTCATTGGTATACTGGCTCAGTCCAAGTGAGTACGTGCGCTCTTCTGGTATTCACTTTTGTCGACTTTTCTCGCCGTGCTGCGGTGCCTCCAGCATTTTCAGACCCCTCATTTTGGACATTTCAACCCGTCGCACCAAACTAGGGCTGGAAATGGATGTGTGTCCAGCGGTCGCTGTTGTTGCGGAACAAAGATCTTAAAATAGAAGCAGGGTTGAGGCGCTCAAGACCGTTTTCTTAACCCTACGCGGCCACGACTGAAATGTTGTTTCAAACAGTTTACGCGGCACCAAGACGAGATGCCGAGTTTTCTGACCGGGAGTGCTACTCTTCAGAACCCTTGGGTTGAATTAGCAACTATAAATAGTTTGCCCAAAGAGTCCCATCTCTGGCTTAATTTGAGAGGGATCAGGATCTCATTTTTTCCAGTGCAGTTTGGAGGAGAAGGAGGGGGCCGCGGGTGATAGTTTGAGGAGGCATGCTTCTTGAAATAGAATCTTGCGTTTCCCTGGAATGGTGCCATGCTTCTATGATGCCCAGGAAGTGCTGATTTCTCTAACTGGGGATGGTCTCACACCAGACGTGTGGTTGTGTCGATTGTCCTCAGGTTTCCTGCCGTGAAGAAGAAGTTCATGACGGAGCTGAAGGAGCTCAGGCAGAAAGAGCAGAGTCCATACGCAGTCCAGAGTACCATCAGCCTCATCATGGGAGTCAAGTTCTTTCGAATTAAAATGTATCCTGTTGAGGATTTTGAGGCTTCATTTCAGTTCATGCAGGTAATCGAAACATTTCTAAAGCAGTTGAGAAGAAGAAAGTCAAATTGGGGAAAAAAATGCAAACTGTAAATAGTCATGCAAAAATGTCCGAGAGGACTTTTCACACAGGACAGGGCTCGGTTTGAAAAAACAAAGATAAAATCTGTTTACCTTCCGTGTAAATGTGTTCTTTGCAGGAATGCGCCCAATACTTCCTGGAGGTTAAGGACAAAGACATTAAGCATGCCTTGGCTGGGCTCTTTGTTGAAATTTTGATTCCTGTTGCTGCAGTAAGATACTTTGGCACTTTATCCATACAGATAATGTCAAGTTTATCAAACGGGGATTCTCCCTTGGGGAAAACAAACAAACAAACCATGTGGTTATGCAACCATCCTTGTCGCAGGCGGTTAAGAATGAGGTGAACGTTCCCTGTCTGAGGAACTTTGTGGACAACTTGTATGACACAACCCTCGATCTGTCAGCCAGAAAGAAGCATTCGCTGGTAAGTGAACAGCAGCAAAACATCCTGAATTTCGTGTTCCTTTTGTCATAGACTTGTTCCGCCAAATCTTTGTCTGTTCAAAAAAACCAGACAACAGTCTTGATGATTTCATTTGTGCCCACGATAGGCGTTTTACCCGCTCGTGACTTGCCTGCTGTGCGTCAGCCAGAAGCAGTTCTTCCTCAACAAATGGCACATCTTCCTCAACAACTGTCTCTCAAATCTAAAGGTAATGTGATGGTAGACTGTTCCCAGGACGTGAGCAGAATGCCACAGTGTCATTCTCCCATTCGGGGTGTGATTGCGTTGCAGAGTCGAGACCCTAAGTTGGCTCGCGTGGCGTTGGAGTCTCTGTACCGCCTACTGTGGGTCTACGTGATCCGCATCAAGTGCGAGAGTAACATTGCAACGCAAAGGTGGGCACACACAATATGCACACTACCCAACATCAAGTCGAGACAGTGCACACTGAGCTGATTCATTCATGTGGTAGATATGGTGGGGTGAGTTTCAATTTGGATCGTTCGTACAACAGCCTGCTTAGGAAACATATGATTAGCAATACTTATGAGGTGATACCAGAGGAAGTGGGGCAATCAGGCCAGTCGTTAGTCAGAACAATAGGAACAATCAGTGGAGTCCTCTGCTCCCCCCAACCTGAGAGCAGGGACCTATCATAGCAGAGTCTTGGCAGACTTTAGTTTGCTGACGTTTTTTGTATAAGAAGCGAAATGTCCGACACCTTCAAAGAAGTACAGATGACGGCTGAAGAAACCTTTTCATCATGTGGTCGATGACGCTGGAAAAGAAATCGCTGATAATACAGGATGGGGGGGGGGGCTCAACATAAAGTTGGATACATGGACCAATATACGTATATTGACTGACAAACTATGCTCTTTCTTCTTGTATTTGGTCCACAGTCGCCTCAACGGTATTCTAACGACACTTTTCCCAAAAGGCTCCCGCAGTGTGGTGCCAAAAGACATGCCTCTCAACATCTTTGTCAAAATCATCCAGTTTATTGCGCAGGTGAGCACAAAGATGCCTCTTCCGATTGCCAGTGTCTGAAACTCATGTCAAAAAGTTAGCGCACACCAGGGCAGAAAACTCTGAAAAGTCGCCTGCCCCATTTTTCACAACTTGAAACACAAAAAAAAAGTGTTGTTGCAAAGTATTAACGATTGATAATCTGAATATATAACAGAACAACACTTGAAAATTAAGTAATTGATGTACCTACCACAAGTGCTCCCTTGATTAATTGATAGTAAATATCCCTTGTTGATGAATTTTGCTCCAGTTGTCGTTTGTCCATACACTGTTGGACATGTTGCACAATGCAATGTTTGCGTTGCGCCGTCTGCTACAAGCCACGTCAACTTCTTTTTCCACTATGTTTTTAACGTTTTGTGGCGTCATAAATTTTGTAAGCTTCTTTTGACTCTTTCTTCTGCAGCTATGACGCTCGGGAAAGTCTAGAAGCACAAATGCAGGCTTCTGATTGGCCTCCGAGAATGCAAATTGCCAAACGAACCGAAATTCCGAATTTTCCAAACCCAATGAAGATTTCGAAATCGGAATAAAGCAAATGTTTGATTAGATATTTTTTGGTTGTTGAAAAAAAACTGTTGGCCACCTGGGCGGACACGTTTTGTAAATTGTATCCCCGACATAAAAATTGCACGCCCCGGGCGTCCGGGCAGATTTTATTTCAGACACTGCTATTGCTCTCCTGGTATCGCAATATTTTTTTCTCTTATTTCATGGCAGGAAAGACTTGATTTTGCGATGAAAGACATTATTTTCGACCTCCTGTGTGTGGGGAAACCGGCAAAAGCCTTCAGTCTTAATCCGGAGGTATTAATCCAACACACTGGGAATGAGCATCGCGAAAAACTGCATTCATCCTGACTATCGAGCAAATGTCATGTCTGTGTAGAGAATGAATATCGGTCTGAGAGCTTTCCTGGTGGTGGCGGACAAACTTCAGCAGAAGGACGGCGAGCCGCCGATGCCCAATAGTGGCTGCACTTTACCCTCGGGGAACACGCTGCGAGTAAAGAAGACGTACCTGAGCAAGACGCTAACGGACGAGGAGGCTAAAGTCATCGGTAACGGGAGTTACACAGTGGACAACATGTATTCCCCTAAACTATCAAGATGGTGGAAAAACCGTTCTTGTCATATGTTTTACTATACCAGATGTGTCTTTTTATGGCAAAATACATTCCAGGCCTGTTTTCCTCCTTTACAAATTATGTTTGCGTCTTATTTTCAGGAACAGATTGTTGGCATTTCTTTTCAGTTGAATGCTGAACTTTTGTGTATGGTCATGGGCTGAGTTCCATTGCGAAATCACTCTTCCGCTGTATTTCCTCCCTTCCAGGGATGTCCCAGTATTACCATCATCTGCGTAAGGCGTTTGACAACATCCTGAGACACCTGGACAAGGAGGTGGGACGCTGCATGATGATGACCAACGCTCAGATGTTGAACAAAGACCCCGAGGAAATGATCACGTATGCACAAGATGACAAAACAATGCGCAATTTGCTCTTTCTACCAAACTCCTATATGTCACAATTTGAACCCAAAATTAAATTCACTCTTGTGGCCCGTTTTTTTTTTTCCATAATTTGTATCTGAGCCTAAGATTTCTATTTGAAAAAATGTGCATGTTTAATTGTACACATAATGTGTGACAGGGGTGAAAGGAAGCCCAAGATTGACTTATTCAGGACGTGTGTGGCAGCCATTCCTCGCATGATGCCCGACGGGATGTCAAAGATGGAGCTCGTCGACCTGCTCTCCCGGTGAGATGCTGAACAATATATGGTAGAGTCTTACACAAAGCACTAGAGAGGTACGTTTGAGCTGTACCATTTTTAAGCGTTTTTTTTTCTAGCAGTCATGTGTACAATGTCATATTTCTGTCACTCACTGTACTACTTTTACTTCAAAAGTAAATTCATAAGATAATAAAAATAATACATTTTATCTCAAGCGCCTTTCAACGCTCTCAAGGACACTTTACAGTCACAGACAAGCATAAATACAATAATGAATAAAATACAATTATAAATAGAAACACGAGATAGAACTACACAGAAAATGCCATTTTAAATGTGTGGCTTTTGAGATGGGATTTAAAGGTGGGAAGAGAATCCATGTTACCAATGTTGGGAGGAAGTGAGTTCCAGAGTTTGGGGGCAGTGCAGCTGAAAGCTCTGTCCCCCATCGTGCTGAGATGGGCAGGGGGGTTCACACAGAGGTCGAGGGAGGAAGAGGATCTGAGGGAACGATAGGGAATAGAAATTTGAAGAAGGTCAGATAGGTATGGGGGAGTAAGGTTATGGATAGCTTTAAATGTATAACCAAGAATTTTAAAGTTGATTCTAATTTTGACCGGGAGCCAGTGGAACTCTTGAAGGACGGGGGTGATGTGGTGAAAGGATGAGGTTCTGGTGATGATCCGAGCTGAAGAGTTCTGGACGAGTAGAAGTTTGTGGAGATGTTTCTGAGGGACACCAAGGAGAAGTGAATTGCAATAGTCAATCCGTGGGGTGACAAGACTATGAACGAGGATAACAGTGGTGTGAGGAGTGAGAGACGGGCGAAGACGATTGATATTGAGTAGGTGGAAGTACGCAGATCGGGTTAAATTATTTATAATGGAATGGAAAGATAGTGTGCTGTCAAGGATGACACCTCCTGGGACTGATGGTGAACAGTACACCTCTTTGTTCACTAGATTGACAGTGCACATGGACGTCGAACTGCGACTCATCGCTCAGAACTCTTTGCAAAGTCTGCTGGTGGACTTCATAGACTGGCGGGAAGACGTGTTATTCGGGTTCGCCGGCTTTGTGCTGCGTGAGGTCCACGACACCCACCGGGGGCTGTTAGACGCCTCGCTCAAGCAACTGCTCCAGCTTCTCACCCAGTGGAAACTGACGGCATCGGCGGCTGGGAAGAGCTCCCACATGGCGAGAATACACACTGCCGAGGTACTTGAAGACTTGTATCATTTGCTCAACCCAAGAAAGAACTTGACTCGCTTGACACTAAGGGACTCAACTTGGTTGATTTTCACCACAATTCCGTTGAAATCGTTGGAACTGTGAATGGATGTTTCCATCTATGAATCTTTTTTTGTCATCTGTAAACTATTGCAGACGAACTCCAGTGTGAAGACGGTCGCCGAGCGGGGCCCCCACGGCGCCGTCTTGCATGCCTTGGAGGGGCTGGCCCTCGTGCTGCTCTGTTCCTGCCAGATCAGCACTCGAAGGCTGGCCGTCACCGTCCTCAAGGAGATCCGCAACCTCTTTGCCACTGTCGGCCAGTCGGAGGTAAGATCCCAGGCGGCAGGGTGACGGAACGCCCTGCGATCCTGAATTCAGTGTCTCGCGTTGTCTCGTGCAGGATGACGATAAACCCATGATCGAGGTCATGGACAAGCTCAGCCCTGTGATCGTTGACAGCTTTGCCAGCGTGGCCGTCTCTGACACAGTAAGTTGGCATCCAAACCTTATAGCAAAACCTCAAATGAGCCACTGAGAAGTGAGAGGGCCATAACACTTGTATCGTTTGTCACTTAATTTCACACGAAAGTCAGTGTTTTTACCATGATGGCGTTGTATGCCGAGCTACACTCAAATGTGCCATTTTCCAGGACGGCGCGGCCACCCGCCCCCACATGGACCTCCAGTGGCTTGCCGAGTGGAACGCCCGACTGGGCCACAGCCACTACGACATCCGCAGCCCGTCGCACGTTTGGATCTTGGCGCGGTCTGTGAAAGACCCATGGGCGCTGTGCATGTACAGCCTGCTGGAACAGGACTTCCTGCCCAAGCATTGCCCCGCCGCCCTCGGCTACGCGTGGCCCTACGCCTTCGCTCGGTTGCAGACGATCATGCCCTTGGTCGACCCTAAGTAAGAGTTAATCAATCGACTATTTACACGGGCATAGACGATATCTAACAACAACATATGCATACATACAAATGTAACAAAATGAAGAGAATAAAAACAAATAAAGATGCTAGTTTTCCAAGGTATTTTTGTTTGTTGAAAATGCATTATTTATTTATTTTTAATTCCACAAATGTGTGACAAATTGTCATTTTGAATATATGGTGTGCTATTTGTCAACCTTGAATTCTTACAATTATGTTTGATTCATACATTGAAATATTTTACGTGACATCTTTTTAAAGTGTTTTGATAAGCAGCAATTGAACATCTTTTTATTAACAGAAAGACATTAAATACGTGTAGCAGTTTTCTGCTGGTTGTATATAATACAGTGCTATTTGTCTTTATACAACCCCCCCCCCCCCCAATACAAAACACGATACTTGAACTTCCTGTTCAACATACAACATCCAGTACTTTATTTGATGTCACACTCAGTGTTTTAATTAACTGTGAATTTCCAGTCACCCGGTGAATCCAAAGAAGACCAGCAGCACCTCATGCAGCGCCGACAATTACGCATCTCTGTGGAGGAACTATTTGATCCTTTGCTTCGGGGTGGCCAAGCCCAGCATCATGAGCGGCGGCCACCCGAGAGCATCCTTACCCGACATCGCTGCGGCCACGCCCAACAGCACTGCCGGCTGCAACAACAGGGTCAGAGATGTGAATTGACAGCTCGAATGTGGCGAGATTAAGTTGTGTTCATGCAATGACTGTGATTTTAACTTATAATAATAATAATAATAACAACAAGAACAATAATAATAATAATAACTAGAACAACAACAACAATAACGACAAGAACAACGACAACAACAACAATAATAATAATAATAATAATAATAATAATAATAATAATACATTTCATTTCTAAGCATCTTTCAACTCTCAAGGTCACTTTACAGTCACAGGATAAATTTTGCAGTGGGTGAGCAGCGGCAGCCACACGCGCCAGCATTCACTGGCCCCCGAAATAACTCACATAGATAGAAAGCTGGCTAGATAGCTAATAAATAGCTAGCTAGCTAATACATGTAGATAGATAGCGAATAGCTAGCTAGCTAGCCAGCGAGATAGCTAAAAGATAGCAAATAAATAATAATAATACTAATAATAATCCACTAATCCTCTCTTGTTTCATCTCAGACTCATACACACACAAAAGTAGCATTTTGTCACACATGACTCATTCTGCGACTCGCATCCTCCGTGTCAATATTAATTTTAGAGCAAGTGACAACATTTTAAAAGCATTTTGAGTGGCGACTACCTTGGCATCGTCTGCATTGCAAAAATATTGCGGTATCGTGATTGTGATTCAATAAATTTGCTTTCAGTAAAAGTCTCCGATTTTCCACTCAGATTGGATTAAACACCGTTGTTTTATGTCTCAGGTGGTCCCGGGCTGCCCGTCCGTGGCTCGGCTCCTGAAGCAGTTGGTCCCCCTCATGAGGTCGGAGAGCGTGGAGCTGACAGAGGCTTTGGTTCTGGGTTTTGGCCGCGCCAACTGCCTCATCTTCAGGTATTTGGTAGGCTTGTTCATCTCTGAGTTCAGCAAAAGAGGGAGGATTTTTCGATCATTCTTTGCAGTAGCGTTTTGACGTGCACAATGACCGGATGTTGTCTGTCTGGCTTCAGGGAACTTGTGGAGGAACTGCATCCACTCATGAAAGAAGCACTAGAAAGAAGACCCGAGGTTGGTTGGTTGGTTGTTTGGTTGGTTTGGTTTTTATCAGGGCAAACGACAAGCACAACTACACATGCAGTGCTCGCTTTAGTGACTCTATATGGCTCATTCCAACTCGATGTGTTTTAAAAACATAAAAAAAAACTAATTATATAAATTTAGCTAACTAAAAAGTAATAAGATTTTTTGTAATGCTTTCTAAGAGCTCATTTGTAAGCATGATAATAAAGGTATGTTTGTTTGTTTTAACCTGGACTGGAATTGAGAGAATTCAGTGGAGGTCCTGCTGTATGATTTCTCCAGAATAAGAAGCGACGTGAGCGCCGAGACCTTCTGCGACTTCAACTGCTGTGCATCTTTGAGCTGCTGGGAGATGCTGGCGTGATTAGTGACAGGTCGGTTCCTTCCCCGGGGTCTTTATTATTATTATTATTATTTTAAATTATTCACTTTTTTTCATGCCGCAGTACAACCGGAGCTCTGGAGCGTGACACCCTCGCCCTGGGCGCCCTGTTCTTGGAGTACGTGGATCTGACGCGGATGCTCCTGGAAGCCGAGAACGACAAAGACATGGAGATCTTCAAGGACATTCGAATTCACTTCAGCGCCATGGTGGCCAACCTCATACAATATGTGCCAGGTAGTCTTGTTTGTCTGTTTTGACTGATGTTGGAAGAAGTCATCAAGAGAAATAAGAGTTGCCTGGCCGCTTTCAGGCTTTAGGAGAAGTTGCACAAATTGAGTTTCTTCAGGACACAAGCATCACGTTGCTTAATGAGAAAATTCAGTTTTGACGCTTGAGTGTTTTGGAGGCCGAAACATTCCACTGACTTTCTGCTCATGAAGTGAGACAACAAGCAAGAGCCTGCCTAATTTCCCCTCCTCAGTGCACCATCGACGCTTCCTGTTTCCGCAGCAGAGCCTTCGACATCATCTTTTCATCCTCTTCAGTCAGTGGGCGGGGCCCTTTAGCATCATGTTCACCCCCTTGGACCGCTACAGCGACAGGACTCACCAGATTACGCGCTACCAGTATTGCGCCTTAAAGGTAAGGGGCCTTCTCCTTGTTAGTATGGAGTGGAGCCAGCGTCGCTGATGCATAAAAACACTGCTTTCCTCTAGGCCATGTCCGCCGTGTTGTGCTGCGGTCCGGTCTTTGACAACGTGGGCCTCTCTGCAGATGGCTACCTGTACAAGTGGCTGGACAACATCCTAGCCTGGCAAGACCAGCAGGTACGCAATGTTTATTTTCATTCGGGAGCTTCGTTAAGACACCATCTATATTTTCTCTCTCTGTGGTTCTCCTCTCGACTCAGGTCCACCAGCTGGGATGTGAAGTGGTCATCCTGCTCTTGGAGCTCAACGCCGACCAAATCAACCTGTTCAACTGGGCTGTGGACCGCTGCTACACAGGCTCCTACCAGCTCGCCTCAGGTTGCTTCAAAGCCATTGCGATGGTGTGCGGCCGCAGGTACAAAGAAATGCTCTCTTCTCATCATTAATAATCATAATAGCAGTGTCTGAAATAACGTCTGCCCGGACGCCCGAGGCGTGCAACTTTTACGTCGGGCGTACAACTTACAAAACGTCTCCGCCCAGGTGGCCGACAACTTTTTCAAGAAAAAAAAACGACAATAAATTATTCCGATTTCGAAATCTTTGTTCGGTTTGGAAATTTCAGACTTTCGATTCATTTGGCAATTTGCATCATCGGTTACAACCGATCAGAGGCCTGCTTCGTGCTTCCTGTCACGGTTTGCAAGGTGGTGATGGCAATTGTGGATCCCAAAAAGCAGGCAGGAGGGAGCAGCAGGTTGTATTTGAGAAATGTTATTAAAATAAAGTCAACAGGAACAAAATCTAAAACGTTAAAATCATTAGAACAGAAAAATACAAAATATCTAAAGAAAAACCAAGAGTAAAAGTCTGCCAAGATGAAACAAACACATGCACAGCATACAATGCATACACAATGCACACAATTGCATACAAAGCATACAATAACCCGACACCGAATGGTTGTGCCGGGAGTCCTTTTAACTGTCACTGATTGGGAACGACCAGCACCTGCGAGGCAGCAGGCAGGGCTGACAGCGCTACCCGTTGGTCTTCAATCCGAACGTGGCAGTCCGCCACTGATCGGGACGACCAGGACCTGTGCAGGTGCAGGCGGGGCCGACAGCGCCACCCGTTGGTCGCCAACCGGATCATGGCAGTACCCCCCCCTTCAAGGGACTGCTTCCAGAAGTCCCAACAGTCTCCCAAAAGGTCCAACTCGCCAGGGTGGAGACGGCAACCGTTGCCTCTCCAGCATATGACGGGCGGCGGCCTGATGGGAACGGGACTCGGCCTGAAGTGGATGTGGACGCGGCACAGATTGTCGTGGGCGTGAGTGCGATCCATCTCGCACGTTCTCGTGACGACGCATGGCTCAACGCGGACTTCGCACTGCCAGGCGCAGAGTGGAACCCCGGACGGCCGTGTGGGAACAGGTCTCGGCCGGACGTTGACCTGGGCTCGGGAAACGAGACCGGTCCTTAGCCGCTTCGGGATCCAGCGGTGAGTGGGGTCTCGGACTGACGTGGACGCGGACGTTGCACGGCTCATCGTGGATGCGACTCAATTCAACATGCACGACGACGCGGAGCTAGACGCGGGCGTGCACTGCCAGACACCCAGTGTCACCCTGGACGGCCACCTGGAAGGAGGTCTCGGACGGACGTTGACGTGGACGTTACGGCTCGTCGAGTGACGCAATTCAAAGTCGACGAGGCGTGGGCTAACGTGGATGTGGCACTGCCAGGCACAGGGTGGAAATGAGACCGTTCCGTTGTACCTGCGGCATTCGATGGTTGGTCGGGTCATTCTGTCACGGTTTGCGAGGTGGTGATGGCAGATGTGGATCCCAAAAAGCAGGCAGGAGGGAGGAGCAGGTTGTATTTGAGAAATTGTATTAAAATAAAGTCACCAGGAACAAAATCTAAAACATCAAAGTCATTCCAACAGAAAAATACAAAGTATCAAATAAAGACCAAGAGAAAAAGTCTGCCATGATGAAACAAACACATACACAATGCATACGATTGCATACAAAGCATACAATAACCCGACCCGAATGGTCGTGCCGCCACGCGTTGGTCGCCAACCAGATCATGACACTTCCGGACTTTCCCGAGCGTTATAAGGTCGTGCATTTAAGTAGACGCACAGAACCGCAGCCCCAGAAGAAAGATTCAAAAGAACCTAACAAAATTCATGACGCTACAAAACGTAAATGTACATTTAAAGCATGGTGGAAAGAGGAGTTGACGTGGCTTGTAGCAGATGACGCAACTCAAACATTGCATTGTGCAACATGCCCAACAGTGTATGGACAAACGACAACTGGAGAAAAATCAACAGCAAAGGATATTTATGATAAATTAAGCTAGGGAGCATTTGTGCGAGCTACATCCTCAGTACTTTGCAACAATGTTTTTTTTTTGCGATTAGTCATGTTGTCTTATCTTATGGCTGGGCAGGCAACTTTTCACAGATGTCTGCCCTGGTGTCTTTTTGCCATGAGTTTCAGACACTGATAATAGTAAGAAAACTATTCTTATTCTTCTTCTTCTACTTCTTCTTCTTATTATTATTATTATTATTATTGGTGATGATTTGAAAATTCACCAGTGTTGGGCTATTTTGACCAAATCATTTTTGGAGTCACGTGGCCAATGTTTTGCATTGTGGGGGGAAAATGACCCTTGAATGTCTACTTTTTCTTTGTGTTGCCTTGCAGAAACCACCTCGGCGATATTGTGACACTGCTCAATTTGGTCCTCTTCAAGGTATCCGATGCCAGCAGAGAGATTTATGAAATTTCTCTCCAGCTGATGGAGGTAATATCAAGACACACCTCCTCACAAGTCTTCAAGCGAGCTTTCGTGTGATGAGTACACTCATCCCGTTCTCCTGTTTTGGGGCAGATTCTTGAGGCCAGGCTATTTGTGGACACCAAGTTGATGGCTGGGCAGAAGCCGAACGGCATTCTTAACGGCACTCACGCAGCATTGCCGCCGCTTTATAGCATCTCTCTTCCTCAGCTTTCCAGCCACTTCGCCAGGATGTACCCTCAACTCACGCTCCCTCTTTTCTCAGGTATTGTAAAATGTCTTGTGAGGACGCTTGTCTTGACATGTCCTCTTTGTTGAACCAGGGGTGGGCTTGGTGGGACCCCCACGCAATATAGAATCCACAGAGCTGGTCAAACATTACCAAGCACTTAATGTAATATTTGTTGAGTCATGAAAAAAATCCCTACAGTAATACCTCAGCTTATGAACTCAATTGGTTCCTAGAAAGTGTGTGTAAGGCGAAAAGTGTGTATCTCAAAAATAAATTTCCCATAGGAAACCAGTAAAAATGAGAATAATCCATACCCAGGTCCCCATAAAACCTAATTTTCCACTAAATAAGCCTTAAACCTACACAAAATATACCTTATGTTATGTATAATAAATGGGCTATTGTATTGTAATTAAAGAAATAAACTGTAGTGTATAATGAAGTCGTTTTATTTACATTTGTGATGGCCGTTGATGTAGTTGCCTCTTGATGATATCCGACACTGTCCCCTGCTAGCTGCTTGTCATTAATCCAAATGAACAAAAGTTTTTCAAATTCTTCTATTGTCTGAGACCGTTGCTTAGACAACACAGAAACACCCATAGCTGGACGTAGCAATGGTTGACTTAGCATACTGGTACTGGGACGCTAAGTCACACAAACGCACACCTCATTCGTGTTTTTCGATGATCTCCTTCCTCTGCTCGACCGTAATTTTGTTTTTTGTTAACACTAGTCTTTGGTGGGGTCTTTTCGGTCCCAAAAAAAGCAAAAGTACTCCACTCAAAAACAAACCACATATGCACTCAGAGAAAGGGTGTCACGGTTTGCGAGGTGGTGATGGTTGTGGATCCCAAATAAGCAGGCAGGAAGGAGCAGCAGGTTGTATTTGACAAATGTTATTAAAATAAAGTCAGCAGGAACAAAATCTAATACATCGAAGTCATCCGAACAGAAAACTACAAAGTATGAAAGAAAACCATGAGTAAAAATTTGCCAAGATGAAACAAACCTGACACATACAATGACCCGACACGGAATGATCATGCTGGGAGTCCTTTGAACTGCCACTGATTGGAATGACTAACACCTGTGCAACTGCAACCAGAACGTGAAAAGTAGTCCGGCAGCCAAGGAGGCACTGTTCGGCCGTGTGGTTTGGTGTTTTTCCGCCGAAAACTAGTCCGCCAGCCATTGTAGCTCTCCGTGTGTAGCTAAAGCGTTCGTAAGACGAGGTATGACTGTATATCTTAATTCCTTTGTTTGTGCCCTAGTCCATTTGTTTGATTTGAAGTATCAAAGGCGGCCCTTGTTGAGTACAATGTTTTGCCCACATGCAGCTCACTTGAATATTCCTCTGAGGATTTGTTTATGTATGTTCCAGAGGTTAGCCAGAGGTTTCTGAGCACCCACCCCAACGGCAGACAGATCATGCTGACTTATCTCCTTCCCTGGCTCAGTAACATAGAGCTAGTAGATCGCGGCCTACTGCTCCCGGCATTCACGCTGTCTTCCTCCTCCGACGCCTCTGCCCCCTTGCGCCACATTTTGAGGGGAACCGGATGGGGCTCCCTGCAAGCCACGTCCCTGGTGCTCAACAACCTCATGTACATGACCGCGAAGGTGAATTCATCTTGTCGTGTTGATAACAGACTCCCGTAGTATGTGCAGCTGGACATGAGCATCTGAGGTATTATGCCAAAGGATGTGGACCTCAAACAAAATTCCACCAAATGCAAACATCCTTGGCTCCAGTATTTCTGGCTGATCTAATGGCGCTAGCTGTGTAGCTAGCTAGCTATGTAGCTGGCTAGCTGTATATCTTTCTAGTTGGCTGGTTAGCGATCTAGCTGGCTTTCTATTGGCTATCTATTAGCTAGATAGTTAGTTTTCTATCTATTTGAGTTACTTTCAGGTTGAGTGAACGCTGGCGCTTGTGGCTGCCGTTGCTCACCCACAGAATAATTTATCCCGTGACTGAAAAGTGACCTTGACAGTTTTGAAAGGCGCTTATAAATGTAATGTATTATTATTATGGTTTGTATTTGGCCAGTTTGGTGATGACCTACCAGGATCCGAAATGGAAAATGCCTGGAATGCTTTGGCTTGCAACGAAAAGTGGAGCCACAACTTGCGAACAGTGCTGCAATTCCTCATCAACCTCTGCGGCGTCAGCAGTGACACTGCGCTCCTGCCATTCGTAAGACAAACACTAAGACTCTCTTTTGCACCACTATGGAAAGCACCAAAGTTGAATTGATTAATTCCCAGGACAGAAATTAGAACTTTTTGAATGGAAAATGACCAATTGCATCATTCATGGATGATTTTACACGATGGACATCTTCTATTTAGCCTGCATCTAATTTCTTTTTTTTTTTTTTTTTTTTTGGGGGGGGGGGGGGGGGTAAATGAAATTTTGGGGAAGGAACGGAAGTTTGAGGAACTTCTACTCTTAGCTTTTAGCATGTTTTTTTACGATAATAATCTTCCCCTCTGTGTTCTCAGATCAAGAAGGTGGTGATCTATCTGTGTCGAAACAACACCATGCAAACAATGGACGAGTTGATTTTGGAGTTGCAGCAGACGGACCCGGTCAACCCAATAGTCCAGCACTGCGACAGCCCGCCGTTTTTTTGCTTCGCCGCCTCGAGCGGGGCCGCTGCAAACGCAGCATCAGGTAACTGAGAGCTGACTAAGCATCGAACTGATTGGAAGCAAACAGGTTGGCTTTTGGACTCTTTCCTCAGGAACCACACCGAGTACCAAGAATGTGGTGGCTGACCAGGAAAGCTTCCTAGATGCAGATGAATACCAGCCAAGGGACAATGACGAGAGGTGGAATCGCAAACGTTCATGACAAATGCTCACATTTGGCCCCGTTATCATGACGTGTTTACCCTGCACTCAAGAAAATCTTTCAATCATGCATTCCTTGGAAATGGGACTGATATTGATTAGGAGGTCAAATGTTTTCTGATTCTCGTATGTGGGCACTGCTTAGCACCAGATAATCGTTCCTAATAATCTTTGAGAAATTGCATAACAATGGAACTTGGGCTCGAAAAGTGGAGACCAATGCTCAAATCGGACCTGATGATCGGCACATCTGCACTCCACACACCATTTACAGACTTGCAAGAATCAACCCTTTGCTGGTTTGATCAGAAGAGAAGATAAATGCTCCATTTTGTGAAAACGAGTCCCGATTGGTGAAATGTGTGCACCCCGCTAAAGTGAGTCATGTCTGTCTGTCTTTCCGCAGGCTCAACCACGTCGTGCGAGCTCACCACCGTCTGGAATCTGGCTTCAGCAACAGTTCGGGAGGGTCACACGAAGAAGGTAAATGAAAGTGTATTCCAGCGCCTCTTGCCATCATCAATAATTCCATCGCCGTGTGGCGACAGCTGGCCGCGGGTATAAAAAGATGGCGACGGGAATTGCTGTTTTTGATAATGCATAGTATCCCGGGGCTCTTTGAAAAGGCTCATGTGAGTAGTGGTGTCTTGAGCTGTCCTTATTAGCTGAAATAATAATAATAATGAGCTGTCCTTATTAGCTGAAATAATAATAATAATAATACATATTATAATAAAAATAATAATACATTTCTTTTGTAAGATACCTAATAGATAGCTAGCGAGCTGGATTGATAGCTAACAGAAAGCCAGCTAGCTATCTATTAGATAGCTGATAGCCAGTCAACTAGCCAGCTAGCTAATAGCTGGCTAGCCGGATAGATAGCTAACAGATAGCCAGATAGCTAATAGATAACCAGCCAACTAGCTAGCTAATAGACATCTAATAGATAGCCAACCAGCTGGATAGATAGCCAATAGATAACTAGCCAGCCAGCCAGATAGCCAGCCATCAGCTTGCCAGCTAGCTGGATAGATAGCTAATAGATATCTAATAGCTAGCCGGCCATTTTATCCTATTTTATTTTCTTGAGCCATCTATTTTAGTTTGATGCCGTAGTCCCTCCACAGCTGAACCTCTCCCCACTTCTGTTGACTGGCCGACGGCCGTGGATGAAGGCAACCGGCCCCATCCTCTACCAATGCCTGTCAACGGCGGCTTCTGGGCTCCTCTGGTGGACTTCCTGCCCGAGACCCTCACCCCAAGAGGACCCCTCCACAGGTCTGGGCCGTGTCGCCTTCCCAAGTCTGCTATTATAAGTACTTTTGTTTTCTTTCCAGGTGTAATATAGCAGTCATATTCATGACAGAGATGGTGGTGGACCACAGTGTACAGGAGGACTGGGCTCTGCACTTCCCACTGTTGCTGCATGCCTTACTTTTGGGTAAGTTTACACAATAACTGGTGGTCTTCAACCCTCCACTATGGGATTCAGTTAACTAGTGTGAAATAGAGTGTATTACATTAAATTGAGTTGACTGAACACACGTACAAGTTATGATAGGATCTTTACGATCTGGCTGGGGTTTGTTATATAAAATAATCCCAAGTCAGTTCACAAATGCCTTACAATGACATCAACTGACACGTCGCACATGCCAAGCAATGTGACCGAGAAAAGATTCAAATAAAAAGAAGAATGCCTGTCATTGATCTTATTGGGTCTGCCTTTTAGCCAGAAGCACGCATGAAGCCAGCCACGGTGTCAATTTGCCAGCCGACTCTCATCCTCAGGCATGGACCACTCTCGCCCGGAGGTGTGTGAGCACAGCAAGCGTCTCCTCCTTCATCTGCTCATCGCGCTGACCTGCCGCCAGAACCTCCAGGCTGTCTCCTCGGCACCGCTGCAGACCCCGCAGCTCGACGGAGCCAAGACCCTCACGACCGAATTCATAACGTCAGGTATAAGATAAGATAAAGAAAGCAAGGCCGGAAAAAAATGCGGACGTCAGCATTGGTGCGAATGTCACGAAGGGGAATGGCTTACATTTCTGTCGGGATTCTTGTCTGAGCAGAGCATATCTGGAGCTTGTTCCAAAAGTAATATGCGGCACTGGGGAATTTCAAAGGTCTTGATTGAAGCATTCCGTGTGGCTATTTTTACCCTTTTGCCCCAAGTGGAGTTTTTTTGAACACGTGCGCCTTCAATGCCACAAAAATACTGCTTCCCACACAGTATTTTTGGTATCCCCAAAATTCAAGATGTCCGCCCCCAATATTCTTGGCTGATTTTTAATGCCCATAAATGTAGTAAACCCCGGGGGGAAAAAGTTGCCTATTGCGGATATTTTGCTCCCAAGATTTCCCCAAATGTCAAGGCATTCTCGATTTTCCAAAGGGATTCTGTTGCTTTCAAGTACGTAGTTCAACAATATATCCCAATAACACGTAATTACACCATTCCAATTCCTTCCCGTCCTTATATGTGCCATTTCTTTCCTCGTTGTGCCTCAGGAGCTTTGGACTTTCTGCGGGAGGGTCCCGTGCCAGACTCCGGTCTGAGTTCCTCCTCCGCGTCGTCCAATCTCAGCCTTGACGGGAGCAGCGGCAACTTGCTCGACATCTCGGACGAGCCGGTGGGCCGCGCCACGACTGACGAAAAGGCCGGCAAACTCATTGAATTTTTGACCACCAGGTACCACTGAGAACTGCGACATGCGTGTGGAAAGGAAGGCTTGGCTGCTAATTTGCTGGATGTAGATTACCATTAACAAAAAAAGAGCAAAAAAAGCAAATATAGTGATACCTCAGTTTACGAACTTTTCGCCTTACGAATATTACATTCGCGAGAATATAATCTTGGCATACAAACTAGTTTTCGGCAAATGAACCAAACCACAGCCAGAGCCACGGTGGCTGGCGGACTAGTTTTCGGCGGAAGAACACCAAACCACACGGTCAAACAGCGTCACGGTGGCTGGCGGAATAATTTTCATCACCCCTTTCCTTGAATGCATACGTGGTTTGTGTGACTTAGCTTCCCACTACCAGTATGCTAAGTCGATCATTGCTACGTGCAGCTAAAGGTGATTTTGTGTTGTCTAAGGACTCTAAGCAACGGTCTCAGGCAATAGAAGAGGTTGAAAAATGCTGTCGCTTTGGATTAACGAAAAGCAGCTAGCAGGGGACAGTGTAAATCAGGGTATTATCGCCGAGAAAGCACGGCAACTTCACTCGGATATCAACGACCATCACAAAGGTAAATAAAAAGACTCTTATACAGTCTAGTTTATTTCTATCTATTTACAATAGAATAGCACATTTATTATACATAAAATAAGATATATTTTGTGTAGTTTTAAGGCTTATGTCGTCGAAAATTAGGTTTTATGGGGACCTGGGAACGGATTATTGTCATTTTTAATAATTTTTTTATTGGGAAATAAATGTTTGGCAGACGAACGTTTTGCCTTGCACACACTTTCTAGGAACCAATTGAGTTTGTAAGCTGAGGTATTGTACTCCCTGGTGCTCGTAAGCATGTAGTTTGGATACCATCTAGTGGTGAAGACTGCAGCTGGATGCAAGAATACTACATGTAATTACTTGTGAATAGAAGAAATGGCTTCCGGTTGATTTGATTTGGAAACAAATTAATTAACCCCGTTGTGCATGTGAATACAATACAATACATCCTGATTTATATTCACAACAGCTGAAGCTGTAACAAAGCGCTTAACGAAACATTGAACATAAAGTAAAATAAAAAGCACAACGCATTGACAGCCCTGCAATCAAATCACTTTTCCCTCCTATGCTTTGTTTCAATCAGTTTAAGATGAAAGAGGAAAGGATTAAATCACCGTGTAAAGTATTGACCGTTTTAATTGTGTTGCGTATGGATTTTGTAGAGCACGTGGACCCCTGTGGTGCCACGGCGACATCTCACCCAAGAATCAAGTTTCAAAAAGTACAACCCAGCTGACAAATTTCTTGCGCCATGTCACGTCTGTGTTCAAAGACCCCGGTAAGCCTTCTGTCTAGAATGTTCCATCAATAGAACATGTGATTTGTTCATTTTTATGGTATTTTTTTTCCCAAAGAATCCCAACTGGAGCAGCAGCTGAGCAACGTGGCCCTGCAGACGGCACTTTGCAGTTCCTCACGTCACTACGCCGGGCGCTCCTTCCAAGTCTTCCGAGCACTGCGTCAGCCCATCTGCGCGCATTCCCTCTACGATTTGCTCTCCAGGCTAGTCGAGGTCGTCGGGGAACGGCGAGAGGAAGTGCAGGTTAGTGTGTGCAAAACATTTGCCTTTGGCTATTTGGGGGAAAAATACACATTGAAGAAACAACCAGTTGACAACCTGCGACATAACAAACATCAAGCACAAAACGTGTGCCGGGGCAAGGGGATCCAAATGTCGTGTTTCACTGTTTTTTTTGAAGTTGTTTTGACCACAAAATGGCGCTGCGAGACTGGCTGTCTTTACAGCAGGACATGTTTCGTTTTTCTACTTCTTTCCTTTCATAACTTTTCTGCTGTGAAATGTACATTTCTCCACTGTGAGACTAACAAATGCAATTTCAAACATGAGGGTAATTTGCTAATATTGGACGGCTCATTGTAGATGAATGCTCATCAAGATGAAAACAAAAATGCCATTGCAAAGACGTTCCTGGTCAAAGACTTTTGGTCTTGTAGGGCTATGCCATGGAAATTTTACTCACACTGGAATCTGCGGTGGACAACTTAGCCGAGTGCCTCATTAATAACGACCTCGCGGCTGTCGTGACCAAGTAAGCCGAAATGCAGTCCGGCGGGAATGAATGTACAACTTGCGTTCCTTGAACTGTGAGTATGCTGCATTTTCCATGATGATTGCAGAGCGTCACCTCCGGATCTCCTCACCACGCTGAAGTCGATGTCCAACAGGAAGCGCCTGGGGCAGCTTAACCGCCCCAGGGAAGAGCGCAGCCGGCATCGGAGGAGCTCCCCCGTCCCAAAGAAATTCAGCCAGGCGGACAGGTGGACCACTCTGGACCCCATCCGAGCGTGCGAGCGGCACACCCCGGCGGGCAAAAACCGCAGCCTGTCTTCCTCAAAGGATAGCATCTCGGACCCGGCCAACGTCAACCACCCTGCTAACCTGCTGGCCACCATGTTTTGGGCGGCTGTATCGCTGATGGAATCTGATTTTGAGTTTGAGTATCAAATGTCACTGAGGTTGCTGGACAAGCTGCTGGGCCACATGTCGCTGGACAGGCCGGAGAACCGCCATAGGCTTGAGAAGCTGCAGGGCCAGCTGAAATGGAGCAGCTTCACGGGGCTCCAGCAGCTTCTGCTCAAGGGCTTCACGTCCGCCGCCACGGTTGACCTCACGCTGAAGCTCTTCTGGCAGCTCGCGCCTGTTTGTCGGATGTCGGTGGTGGACGCCTCGCAAGCTATCGGTACGCCTTTCAACATGTGGTCCGCCGGAGAAACGGGGGTCCCGGTAGTTCGACAAGTCCGCTGTGAGGCTCTTTGATTTCCACTTTAGGTTTCCCCTTGAACGTCCTTTGCCTGCTCCCTCATCTGGTGCAGAATTTTGATGGGCCCACACGCTTCTCTCAGGACGTCGCCGAAAGGATAGCACAGGTTTTGCTTCCTGCGTCACCGAATTTGGGTTGTTTCCTTTTTTTAAGCAGTCCGAATGTTGAGAGTATGCATGATGTGAGACGGTGATACCTCAGCTTACGAATGCTTTAGCTACCGAACGGTTCGCCTTACGAACGTTAAATTGGCTAGAAGATAATCTTGACAGACAAACTATTTTTCGGGAAACACGCGCAGCGCCACAATGAGTGATGTGTCATTCGCGAACGAGCCGATTCTTGGAGCTGAATCTCTGAAGTGAACAAAGCTGAAAATGGCAGCCGGCTTTTTTTTCCTCTATACACCGCCGCCCCGAGGCTTCGGTTAAAGCCGCATGTGTCAAGATCCGTGGTAGAGGAGGGAGGGGACACACGCAGCAGTGAGCGGGGGTGGGGTTGCAGAAACAGAAACGAAACGACGAAAACGAAAGGGAGACGACAGAGCCTGAAACAAAAACCAAAAAACAAAAGTGAAAAAAACGACAACAAACAAAAGTGAAATGGTGAGAAAATGGATAGAAAACACAGTGAAATTTGGACTCGTTTCAACTTTATGGATAGTTCAAAGGCAGAATGTAGACAGCAAGGTTAAAATATCCAATCAATCAGGCTCCACAAATAACCCGCACAAGCGATCTGTACAATTTGGAGAGAACATACAAGCAAGGAAACCAGCCATTAATGAAGTTTCTAGTGTGTCTGCCTGCATCTGTTGCAATATCACAATTTCTAAGATGTACAACCCAGAGCTCCTTCAGACACTTTATGCAAAAAGCTATCCATTCCATCAAGCCATCAACGACCATCACAAAGGTCAATAAAACGACTTTATTATACTCTACAGTTTATTTCTTTAATTCCAATACCATAGCATATTTATTAGACATAAAATAAGGTATATTTTGTGTAGTTTTAAGGCTTATTTAGTTGAAAATTATGTTTTATGGGGACCCGGGAATGGATTATTCTCATTTTAATGGTTTCCTATGGGAAATTAATATTTGAAATACGTACACACTTTTGGCTTTACACACTTTCTGGGAACCACTTAAGTTCGTCAGCCAAGGTATCACTGTATATAAAAATGGCTCGAGCATGACCAAACAGGATTTTTTTTTTACAGCTGCAATTCATCTGACCTGTATTTTTTGGATCGTTTTTAACTTTGAACAAAATATACTTTGAATCTTCTAAATTGCTTTAGAGTAACTTTCAAACAGATGAAATACACATGAGGGCACTGGTGACAAAGTCAAGGCCCGGGGGCCAAATCTGGCCCACCACATCATTTTATTCGGCCTGCGAAAGCAAATCCATGATGTCAAGTTCCACAATGCTTGGTAAAGTCTGAACCAAGATTTCAAATTGTTCCATGTAAACCTCAATAACAGTCACACACACACACACCCGATTTCAACACAATGTCAGAATATATTATTGAAAATAACTTTGTGATAATACTCACCATTAATATGAATAGTTTTCCGAACCTCATGATTGGTAAAAATCCAGACATGCGCTCGGAATGAAAGTCAACTTGCCGGGTCCATAGGCGAAGCTACTGCTAGCTAGCCTGTACACTGCTCATTAGCTTGCACGCTTACTTTCTGCTGTCTCATACAGAAGTATATTGATGCTAACGTTAGCATGGGGCTGGCTAAAATGTCACTGTTTCATTCGTGGTATTGAAGTTTTTCTTTCCACAAAGGCGAATCCTTCCGTCCATTCAACTTGAAGTGTTGAATAGATCCTCGTCATTTTGTTCCTCTCGTCGGGCTTATTTAAAAGGGGGCGTTTGCCTGTTTCGACATCAAAAGCCATCGGTCAATATCATTGAATCAAAATTGCGCTTTGCGCCAACGACCGCCCGAACAGGAAATGAAGAGTGAACAAGCGAGAATATGTCTGTAGTTTTATCGGCGAGTCACATGCAATCGTCAAAAGAGCCATATGTTCCCGAGCCCTCCTCTAATGGCTTCCCCAAATTCATAATGGCACTCCAGAGGAAATTGTAAGTACAACGTGGGCCGCGGTTAAAAATGACTGACACCCTTATATTAGAGGAATCCTGCTTTTTCATGAATTTGTATTTTCTTGTATGAAGTATGACATGTTTGAGAAGTTTCTTCCCTCACGTATGTCCGTCTGTCCAGGTGTGCCTCGACGAGAAAAACGACAAGCTCTCCAACCTGGCCCACGTCATGACTCTTTACAAGACGCACTCTTACACTCGCAACTGCTTCTCGTGGGTCAACGTGGTGTGCAGGTTCCTCCATGAGGCCTTCTCGGACGTCACGGTCAACCTGGTCACATACATGGTGGAGGTTTGGCAATCGGTTGATCTTGATTTTGCCAAAGCCACCTCTTCTTCTTGAAATTGTCGCCTTGTTGTGCCACAGCTGTTGGAAAAGGGTCTCCCCAGTATGCAGCGGACGCTTTTACAAATCATCTACAGTCTACTGAGTCACATGGACCTGAGTGGGATCCAAGCCAAAACGCTCAATATGGACGTCCTCGGGACCATCGAGAAATTCGCTCAGGTGAGGCCTTTACTGCATTTGATAGTTGTAGTCATAGCACTGTTCGTTCGTCTGGGGGAGGCTTTCTCAATTCATGAAAGTCTTTCATCTACCCTAAACTCATCCATGTATGTCGACGCAGACATCCTAAATAGTGTTTTCCAAAGACCGGAAGCTGTTGACTTCCATTCTATCAATGGTTCAGATGATACTGGGCCACTCAAATGCGGATGATTTCTTTGTTTTTACATCAGTAGCTTTGGCAGCAAGATTTGAAGAGTCCCAAAATATTGACAGATGGGGGTGGATGGTCGCAATCCAGAACATCGTCTTGTGTCACTGCAGCCAATTTGTAGACACGCCCGAACTATGTTGTGCATCTGCGCCAATTGTAGACGGCTCACTGGAGGGAAGCGCTGGACATCCTCAAGCTGGTGGTGAGCCGCTCGGCCAGTTTGGCGCGGCCCTCCGGCGACCTCTCCTACCAGGACATCGGCCGAGCGTGGGAAGGCTCATCCAAGGCCTTGCCCGGAAAAACCCTGGACTTCCACTTTGACATATCCAAGGTGAACGACCTTCTTCTTCCGCGAGTTTATGTGAGACTTCATTCAATTCACACGCGGGAAAACCTGGCCCTCTACAACAGCCATTATTGTAGGCTGTGGTGGGTGTGGTGTGAAATCTGGCAGAGAAAAAGGGAAACATTTTATCCACCGCACCCTTTCCTTATGCTTCCCCTCAACTGATGATTAGACTACGAGCTGAAAAAGTGGCAGCCCGCATGAGGGGGCGTCTGACTGATGCACGTGGGAATGGAACACAAAGCTATTTGTGTTGCACATGAATGGCAGGATGTGACGTCACATCATTGCCGCCGCCTGTCTTTTGCGTGTGTATGAGTGATTCTTTGCCGACAGTGTGCCTGCTTGCACCGAGACGCCCGGATGGGCTGCTAAGCCTCTTACTACACGAGCGCTCTTCTATTTACGTCAGTGAGCCCCGAGCTGACTTTTCTCCCGTACTCACACGGCCGCATTTGTGTCAGACGCCCGTGATCGGTCGGCGCCACAATGACCTGCGCGCCTGCTCGGTCCGAGACGGGAAGAGTGGAAGCGGGGCGGTGCCGCGCAGCATCTCCTCCTCCTCCTCCGCCAGCTCTCTGGGGTCCACGTCCAACAACGTCTTGGTGCCGGTCAGCTGGAAGAGGCCTCAGCCTTCCCAGGTGAACACGCTACATTTCGGCGAACTTGATCAACAAAAGCTCATTGAAAGTTGATGCAGTTCCCAACACTCTTTTTCTTCCTTTCTGTGTAGAAAAGAACCAGAGAGAAGCTTGTGCATGTTTTAGCTTTGTGCGGGCAAGAAGTGGGTCTCACAAAAAAACCTTCGGTAATACAACTCTGGTACAACGCGATCTTTGTCAGCATTGAATAACACCGTTTTTTTTACCCGGCGGCAGGTGATTTTCTCGAGCTGCGGCGAGTTGGATCTGATGGCGCACCAGCTTAGCCTGGTTTCATCCGACGACGGAACTCCAGAAGCCGACATGGTGGACGAAACCAACTCGGAGCAGCAGTTCCGAGTCTTCCGAGACTTTGACTTTCTGGATGTGGAGCTTGAAGACGGAGAGGTGAGTTTATTGAAATCGTTTATTCACAAGTTAAGGGAGCTGCGTTGCAAAAAGTCCTACAATTTTACAATTCCTACATATAAAAAAAAAAATCACGTTTATGAAACATAAAACAAAAAAAAAAGATTGTCATCCTTCACACAATCCAACTTTCAATTTCAGCAGTTCAGCAAAGCAGTCACAATTTCCTCCAGGGATGAGAATTCTCCGCCGATCAGCGGATTTCCAACTTTTTCAGACCAAAATGACCAGAAAAAACTAAATATGTAGTCTCGCTTTTTTCGCTGTTCATTTCCTGTTTCTGCTTGTGTTGGCGGAAATGGCAATTTTGATTGGATGATCTTGACTTGTCAAAACAGGTAAATGCCCCCTTTTGAATAAGCAGGCGAGTAAAAAAAAACAGGTGTTATGTCGGAGGAACGCGAGGAGACAACTTGTGGCCTATGCCACATCAGGTTGAATAGACCGAAGGATTGGCCTTTGTGGAGAGAACGGGTTCTAATTTGATAGATTCTAATTTGCAATGAAACAATAGCATCGATGAAAAGAAAAGGAGTCTAAACACATCAGGAGAGCGCTCACGAACTGTGGGTACCCTCAGTGGTCATTCAACAAATGTCAGAAAGAAAGAATAGGGAATGAAACCAAAAATTCTGAAGATACAAAAAGAGAGGAGTAGCAGTAGCTTACATTGCAGGAGTTTCTGAAAAATTACAAAGAGTCCTTTGGCAACATAAAATTCCAACTTATTTCAAACCGATAAACACGTTAAGGCAAAAATTAGTGCATCCAAAAGATAGGCTACCAAATGAAAAACAAAGTAATGTAGTTTATTCCATACATTGTAAGAATGAAAATTGTAAAAAGCAGTACATTGGGGAGACTAAACAAATTCTCAAAAAAAGACTTTATCAACATCGCAGGGATAATACAAGTGGGCCTCAATCGGCAGTACATTTGCACCTAAAAGCTAGCAACCACTCAGTTGACGACAATGAGGTTAAAATCTTAGCGAAAGAACATAGATGGTTTGAAAGGGGAGTAAAAGAAGCGATTTTCATAAAACAGCTAAATCCTTCTTTAAACCAATATGGTAGTGTGAGGTTCAATTTGGATCGTTCGTACAGCAGCCTACTAAAATAGGCAAAGACGGGGCTCTCTACTCACAAGGACATGTACACAACTCACCTCACCCTTACAAGGATTCAATCTCACGCGCAAAATCGCAATATTAATCTGGACTCATTGACACTAATCCTGGAAACTCACGGGTCCTCTTTTCCCTCTATCACAAAATCATACAACCTCCTATCTCTCTCCCCTCACACTTTTATTCCTCTGATACATGCAACAGTCTGCTTATGTTTTTTAGTGAAAAGATCAACAAAATCCATCAGCACCTCGGGTCCTCTGCCCCCCCCTCTCCCAGCCTTTCTACTCCTTCCCAACTACTTTCCGCTTTTGAACTCCCCCAT